>NW_011888849.1:1899820-1946536 GCF_000151845.1 Pteropus vampyrus | reverse complement strand
GGCTCAGTTGAATTATGTGCTAAAGTTTATATAAAGGACATCTAAAGACTGGTCCCCATTGCAGCCTGCCCTTTGGTGACAGGAAAAACCAACTTAAGTCCATCAGATACCTAACCAACACAAGATGGGTAAGATATGTTTACAGGTGGCTGGCAGTTGAGTAGAAGCAAAGATTTCAGATAATGGAAACCGAGTGAACAAACTGGAGAAAGAGGCCTAGTAAAGAGGTATAATTCAATAGAGATAAATGTAAAGGTGTCCAGAAGTCAGGTAGGCCATTTTTTATCATTTGAAGCAACATGCTTCCTGGAAAAATCAATTTATTTGATGTGCTCAAAGTTTTTAAACAATGTACTTCTAATCTTCGTGGCATGTGTCACAGAGTACATGTATTCTAAAAAGCACAGTAACCTCAATACCATTCCCACTAAACGTGGTGTCTACAGTTGCGAAAGCAGGCCTCCACTGGCACCTAATGCTACGAATGTCTAAACATAAAACTTTTAGTTTTTCAACTGACTATGAGTTCGAATCCTGTTGTTTGGAAAGCAGATGAAAGGTGCCTAGGAAATAAAAGAAGCGGCACGAAAAATAACTTTTCCTTAGCAACAAAGTTATCCACAACTTCCCAGATTTGGCAAATTTGCAGTTATTAATTTTAGGAGCAATCTAGGGTAGATTAAAAACATATAGGGGAAATGGTTTGGATTTCATTTTCTTTTTACCTTTCAATGGACTTACCATTTTTCATATTTTCATATTAAAAACCATCACAGTTCCAATAGGGAAGATATAAAAAGAGAGAATGGGATAGAAGAGATCAGAGGCCAAGACTCGGAAGGAGAGAGAGGGCAAAAAGTTTCCATGCCATTTAGAGAAGAGGAATATCTTTCTCTTTCTTTAGATGACCCAAACTCCATTTATAAAACTATTTCTGGTCAAAGGCTCTGAGACTCCCAGTGATTCAAAATAAGCTCAGGTAGGATTAGTTCCAACAACATTTGAATTCATTTCTGGGTGTTGCTTCCTCTCAAAGGGTCAAATCAAACACAGTCATAGCTACAGCTGGGAAGATTTCAAGCCAGATCAAGGCAGGGACCAGTAACAGCAGCAAAATAAAGGCTGGGCTGTGGGAGTCCTAGGTCCCAGACTAAGGCTAGGGGCAGTCATAGTCTGGGAACAGGTCACCAGAACCTCCATTTCTTTTGCTATTGAGTCATCTTATATATTCCAGCTGTAGCCAGGGACAAAGTGTAGTATTATCAGCACTTCTGTTAGTATCGTTACTGGGTCACATTAATCTTCATGTAGGCTAGAAATATAAAGTCTTGAATAGTCTTCAGCTAAAATTCAGTCTTAATACGTTTCTAGTGCAGAGAAAAAAAAAAGGTTAAATATGTAAGGTACTTGAAGTGCTTGCAAAAAAAGGTGCAATGGATAACATCTCATTAAATAAAAAATGGGTTATTCTCAAGAGTATGCTATTCAAAGCAAATATTATGTGCTATGGCTTAGCTGTCACAATGTTCCTTAAATAAAAGTATAAGACAGTCCCAAATTAGCTAACTGAAAGTCTCTCCAGTTCTCTGCATTAAACTGAAACAGAGTCAAGGAAACATTATTTGTCAGTGGTGCATTGATTTCAAAACTATTTCCCCTTCTTCTATAGAAACCAATATGTTAGAAAGATACAATAGATTATCTCAAGTAATCAAAATACAAAGAAGTATAAATACTAAAGAGAATACTAACCACACCTTCGATGCCCCCCCCCCCCCCCGCCCCCATCACCATGGATATGCGGCCTCACCGCACAACCCTCTATAGATAGAAAACACATTCCCAGCAATCTTACTTCTGGGTATTTATTCAAAAGAAATGAAAGCAGGATCTCGAAGGGATATTTTCACTATTGTGTTCACTGAAGCATTATTCACAATAGCCAAGGTGTGGAAGCAACCTGAATATCCATCGACAGATGAATGGCTACAGAAAATGTGGTAAATATACACAATATTATTCAGCTTTCAAAAAAAAGGAAATTCTGTCACATGCGACAACATGGGTGAACTTTAAGGACATTACGCTAAGTGAAATAAGCCAGTCACAGAAGGACAAATCCTGCATGATTCCGTTTATATGAGGTATCTAAAACAGTCAAACTCATAGGAAGCAGAAAATAGATTGGTGGTTGCCAGGGGTTGGGAGCGGGGGAAGTGGATACTGCTCAAAGGTTATAAAGTTCCGGTTACGCAAGATGAAAAAGTTCTAGAGATAGTGCTCTACAACATTGTGCTTATGGTTAATAATACTGTACTGTACACTTAAACATTTAAAAGGATAGGTTTCATGTGTTTTTTTCACCACAATTAGAAAAAAAAGAAAATATATGATGAGTGGGACACACTTGGAAAAAAGGGACTAAGGAAGGGAAAAACAATCAATGCCTTATTAAACTTCTGAATTTGAGCATGAAAGAAGTAAAGAAGCTGAAAACACAGTATATTTCTCAGCTGGGCTCCCTAGAACATTACTTCCAAGAGAGTGCATTTTAGCAGAGTTCATGATCAAAAAATTTGTGAAAAATTGCACAGTGTCTCCTTCTTGGATCTTCATATTGAAGATTAGTATATAAAAGATTCTAAGAAGCCCTAGAATAAAGCAGCCTATTTAACTTTCTTCAAGAAAGCATTTCCAAACTCACTTGACTTAGAAAAAGGTTTTTTGTAAAACAGATATTAAAATCTCAAAGGACACATGCTTTATGAAGGATAATTTAAGAAATGGTGGTTTAAGGGAACTAATTTTAGGGCCAGAATCTTGTCAACTCAAAGTTCTTCCTCCTATTTCAAAAACTCAAAAACCAACCAACTTTATCCTTATCTTGCCTGAAATATTTAACTGCTTTTATCATATGAAATTCCAATTAGACTGTCTAATAAGCATCTTACAGAAGAGCTCAAATATTTGCCATTTATGGTCTCATGGAAATCAATATGTTATCAGTGCCACTGTATATTGACAGAGTGTTTTACAGTTTTCAAAAGCATTTTCATTAACACACGTACACAAACATCCTTCCTTCAAGACTAAACCCCAGATTGGCTCCTCTACTCTAGTATCCTCTCTACTAGTAAAAGTATCTCTATGGGCTGAGTTGGCAGACTATAACCACTGTTTACTGCATGATGCATATCAAGTTATAGACATCTCACTTACAGATTTCTAGGAGACAACATGACCAAGTTGTACTAAATAATAGCTGTGTAGTGGTGAGACCCTCATATTTTTATTAAGAAATTGTTCATATTAGTCAAATCATATGTTTCTGTTAGACTAAGGGAGACTAAACTGATTCTACCCTTACAGATTTTCTCAGAACCACACAGAGTAGACAAAAGAGTAGAAAAATGGCCATGTAAAAAGATTACTCATTTCCTAATGATCTCATTTTTCACACTACCCAAATCTTTCATATGTAAGTGACCTATACTCAAGTAATAAAGAAAGCTGGATTTAGCAGAGCTTTCACATCGTAAGTGTTCATCTGGCATCACTTCCAAAAATACCATTAAAACAGACAGAATGAGTACAGGTGCCCTCTTTTGCCATCGTTGTACTTAAATACTTTGAACTGTTCCAGTTTTTCACAGAAACACTGTTCAAAGGAATATAAGCAAAATTTAATCTTAACCGTCTACTGAATTTCAAGTTCAAAATCTTTTTGTTATCAGAGAAAAGATGCTGGTAAAAAACACCTCTTTCTAGACTAAAGAAAAAAAAACCAAACGCTTCAATGCTTTAAATGGAAAACACATCTAGGTGTTTGTAACTATAAAAGGAACTGAAGAGTCTCTCTATGTGTGTCTTGACTAATATCCAACCAGCAGACTGGTAGACTGGCACCTATGTTAACAGTTTCATTTTTTAAAGTTTTAACTTCAACTTTTTCATTATCTTTATATTAGGGATTCCTAGGGGAACTGAGTGGGCACTTTCAAAGTAGAAAAAGAAAAGAGAGTGAGTCAACAATTAGCCTTGGACCGATGGTTGAGCAACAGTACAATTTAAATAGGGCTCAGGCTCTGCCGTACAAAGCAGCACCTGTACAGCCTAATAACTTTCCAAAGCACTTCTTCATCTCTCATTGTCTATCTGTGCAACAAACCATCAGAGAGTTAGGCTGGTGCTACTACTGAGGCAATGAAATCAAACTTCTAAGAGATTAAGTAACTTGCCCAAGTTCACACCATGACAGAAAGAAGAACCAGGAGTGTAGCTCAGATCTCCCAATTCCCAAGCCAAGTCACTTTTTTTCTATAGCCATGGTTTTCTGGGTGGTGAGGATTGGAGCAGGTATGGGGTATATCCCCCCCTTAGATACTTAATACTCCATAAATGCCCTACCCTATTAGTGTTCTAGGGTACCAATGAGAGCGTATCACATGCCCCATGGACGCCAAGGCAGAAGAAATGCTGAGAATCACTGTGCTGGGTATCACACAACCTTGATATTGTCAACACAGGGAAAAAATTATCAAGCGGCTGATAACTGGTGAATATTAGCCATAAGATATTCATAATGTAAGACTTAAAGAGTTTATTTCAAGATGTTAACAATGTTTCCTTGGAAGTAAAAACTGAGGCATGAGTTGCATTTGTGTCATTTATCTTTTTTTATTTTTCCCACTCCCTGGGTCATTTATAATAATAATGTACCATAAGAAGAGTTACTGTGACATTAAAGATGCCAAACATTTTTACTAGTGATATATGTAAAAATGTATATATGGATTCATATATACATATGTGGAGTTGGCTCACAGTAACTTGAAAGAAGTTTTACATAACTACAACATAAAAGTGGAAATCAAAAGCAAAACATCAAAAAAAAAAGCACAAGAAAATTTCAAACTCATTTTATTAATGTTAAAAAAAACCTATAGACATACTAGAAAATTCTGATAACTCCAGGTGTGCCCTGTTCTGTGCAGAATATTCCAGCTCACCTGAAAAGTTATGTGAAATATTGAAACATATATAAAACTCACTAGAGACCTATAATCTAACTCAAAGGTTCCTAACCTAGGCCTGTGGAAAGAGGAATTCATAGAAGGGTGTTTGAAGAAACATTAGGCCCTGCATGGGCAGCAAAATTCAGGGAGTCCCATGAGCAGAGGTGGGTCTGTCTTTAATTGACAGGTATCTTAAGAGTCTCCAACCCACTCTTAAATTCTCTCTGTTGCAAAATAAAGGGGTTGAGCCAGGTCATGTCTAAGGTTAAGTCCAGCTTTTAATGTACTATAAGTGTCAAAGAACACTTTCTGATATTCTAAACAGCAAAATCTGAATTTCTTTATTACACAAGTGAATGTTCTTTATTAAGTAGAAAGGGAAGGCTGTGTAAAGTGCCCTCTGGCAGACAGTTGGATATGTCAAAGGTTGATACATAAGGGTTTTCCATCTGGGCCACCTCTCTAATCAGCATCCATTGAAGAACTCACTCATTCATCCAAAAATCATCCAAAAATAAATAATTAATGTATATCCACTGTGTCAAGTATTAAATATACAGTAGCTAATATGAAAGACATATAATCACTGGTCTCATGGATTGTATAGTCTAACAGGGTAGATGGACATTAAACAAACATTATTTCATTATAGAAGTGCTTTAATGCCACAAAGGAATGGTAGATGGTATTATGACAATGATCTAAGGGGGAGATATAAGCTCCAATGAAGAAAAGTTTCCTAAATATATCACAATTAAGCTGAGACTTGAAGGAAAAGTGGGTATTTGACAGGCAGAGGAAACAATATGTATAATGACCCTGAAAAATAGAGAAAAAGGTCAGTTGTGACTGGTTCAAGATGAGGAAGGAAGAGCTAAGGCAGAAAAAGGGTGTAGTACACAAAGGGTCATATAGACAATGTTAATTAAGAATTTTGACCCTTTTCCTAAGAGCAGAATATAATCAAAGGTTTAAAAGCGGGGAAAGACATAATTCACATTATGACTTTAAAAAGATTACTCTGGCTGAAGTTGAATGGGAAGACTACTGGGAAGCTAGTCTAGATGTCCAGGCAGGATGAGAGTGACTCATTCCGGTGACCTCGATAAATTTTCATGGTTGCTTCCAGTCTTTGCTCTCCCATTAATCACCTTAATTTATTCTACACATTTATTGAGTGCCACCCATGTGCCAAGCACGCCTCTGGGCACAGGTGGCAGAGTCAAAATCATGGCAGTTCTGTAAGGAACTACCATTAAAAGCCTCTCCCACCTCTGTTAGTCTTCCCATTGCTAGACATACCATGGCAAAAAGTTTGTTAAGTGTAGATTTATCAGCCCACTTCGACAAGTCACATAATCTCGGGGGACTCTAATTACAGATATAGCAGGAATCAGAATTTTGACCCAATAGCCTGGGCTACCTTATTCCTGTGACTCTGAAAACTATAGGTTAAATAAGTAGGGTCCCCTCCGTATAATGAGCTAAATAAAATTATACAAGATAAATGCAGTTCCCCCTACCACTGTGGTTATTGTTCAATTGATCTTCTTACTGCATACTTGAAGGCAGTACATTAAAATACCTCTTCTTCTATTCTAAAATTGACTGTGGTGATGGTTGTACAACTATGTAAATATACTAAAACTACTGAATTATACATTTTAAATTAGTGATTTGTATGGTATATGAATTACATATCTCAATATAGCTGTTACCAAAACAACAACAAAAAACCCCACCTCTTCCTAAAAATATTGACATAATGGAAGACTAATATGACAGCTGAGATGTTATATATTGACATATTTTATATTCATGAAGCCAAAAAGTCTCTAAGGTGATGAGAAGAAATCAAATTATAAAGTTTGTATTTTCCCCATAAACCACTCCATCTGAAAGCTTAGCAAAAGAGCAGCAATAACAACAGCAATAATAATAAATACATAAACATATAAACTCTCTAAAGAGATGTCTTTTTTGAAAAAACTTTGTTGGATACAAAAGAGGTAAAGAAAATATACCAGCCAAAATCTTCTTCATGTACCTCCCACAGTTTACCTGGGAAAGGTACAACCTGAGAGCACACACCTCAAACAATCCTAGGACTTCCATGGTTCCAGGCATTGCTGCTCTGCAGGTGGCCCTCTCCCACTCTCCGTATGGGACAAATAGTAAAAAGGGTAAGGGCTACAAACAGGAAGCAAGTGGCCTTAAAATTCCATCTACAGTTTTTTTAAAATCACTGATTGAATCTGCATTTATAATGATGCAGACAGCAAAGGAGGCTCCCCTGACCAGAAAGATAATAAAGGTTGATGCTATTTAAAATAGTCAAAGTCTCAGTTTAAAGGCAACTCTAAGCTAACATCCAAAGAACAGATAGAAAGGCTGTAGCATCTTGGAATTTGCAATAGCAAGGAAAAGGAATTGAAGGCACAGGTGGACATCTGTCCCTGACTTTTAGGATAGCAAGTTTCAAAATCTTAGCCAAGAGACTGTTGCTAAAAATCTGCAGGGATTATTCTGGGAAGAAGGCTGCACCTAATGATAGAAATTCTCTGTAGACCATGAAGAACAGAGCCCCTGAGAAAGAAAAAAGCATTACCTAAAGAAATACTAACATGCTTATATATAATGGGAGCTCTCTGGAAAGCTCTAATTTAAGCTTTAGGAGAAAGAAAAATAAAAATAAAACTAGCAATGAACCTTAAAATGCTTCTATGAAGGGTGTAGTTAACAGAGGCTTAAAATGCCAGAAACAACAAAATAAGGTAGTGTTGGCTATTTTCAAAGCAAGAAGAAATTAAGAAGAGGACAGAAATACAGTTTGGAGGAAGTAAGTGTAATGTTAATAGAGTAGTGAAAAAGGAGACCAACTCAGGATGAAAGCTGGCTTCCATCTCTCATAATAAAGAAAATGGTCTCCATATTGGTCAGGGCAAACAAGGAACATGAGGATGGCATGGAGAGGGTACGGGACCTCTGCTACTTTCAGTGATTTCCAAATCTTGCACTTAGATGACTCTCGTCCCAGGGCACAGAAGGAACTGACAGGTCCCTTTTTGATACCACATGCATGGAGGTAGCATTCTTGTGACCACGACAGTCCCATTGCATATGTGTACAGTGTATTACACTGTATATACTGCTTTCCTGTTCAATATCTCCTCTGGGCTTCTCAACAATCTGTGGAACACACAAGGCTATACTACTGCTTTCATTATATACTGAAGCTCAGAATTTAAGTGACCTGCCCAAAGTCACAGAGCCCATAGAGAGCAAACCAGCTCTAGACCCAGCAATCTGACTCCGGCCCAGTGCTCTTTTCACTAACCAGGGCACCTTTGCACTATATCTTCAGCAGAGCAACCGACAATTCAAGCTAAGTAATATTAACAACGCCAACAGAGCAACCGACAATTCAAGCTAAGTAATATTAACAACGCCAACGTTAAGTGCATTTGTAGCAAGATGAATTCTGTTAACCAGTGAGTGCTAGTTAAAGATCTACCCAAATGCCATACAGCTCAGGCTGTTCAACTTCAAATCTCATTTAATCTTCAGACCATCCCCTGGAGGGAGTTACAGATGAGGACCCAGGGCTCCTGGCATTAGCTCATTTGCTTGGGTTTACCAGTGACTAGCAGCAGCAGAGGTTTAAATATATTGGAATCTGTTCCAGCTCCAAACTCCATACTCTTTTCATTACAACTGGCTGCTACTCTAATAGTTAATCAAAGACTACTCTAAGATGTGAAAGTATGGTTAACTCAAATACAGTGGGTAGAAAACAGTCAATGACTTTCCTGAACCCTGAGTTTAGTGTTCCAGATACTTTTTCATAGCATGGCCTATGATCATGCTAATAAAAGCAAAGCCACTTCTCTTTTTACCTAGTTCTAAATCTTATGGTAAGAAATACTGAGGGCCTGAGCACAGCAGGGGTGAGAGCAGGGGTAGGTAACAAAACAAACAGTATCTGAATTTACTGTGATTCTTAAAGAGGCTCAAAGATTACCATAATCCCTGGGGCAAGTGTACTTTCCTCTACTAAAGAATAGGCCGGGAGGTTGTTGTTAGCAAGGAAGCAAAAGGAAGATAGATACATTGGGAAATGTATCTACTTCTTTTATATCTCTAGGACCTACCTCCTGCACAGTCACTAGTTCTGGCTTCAGAGGGGAACAAAGAAAGCTGCTTCCATATAGATGAGAACCTAAGCCTCTCTAGGTTAAGTTTATTGCCATGTTGTTTATTGGGTGCAGTAGCAGTCTAAATGTAATGGAATCTGCTGTTTCAGACAGGCACAAGCAAGTCCACCAGTAGCAGTAGTTAAGAGAACCCTTCAAGTAGCACCATTTGTCAGTCCAACAAAGGTTTATCGAGCACCTACTATGGTTTCTATGGATCAAGAAATGGGTAAGCACTGGGGATGAAGAGAGAATGAGACACACACCATGCCGATCTTGGTGGAGATGACAGGCTGTAGGGGGATCCCTGTTACAAAAGGGGGAGCTCAGGGTGCTATGGGTGCTTGCAAACTAGGAATAGATTCAAAGCTCTACCATCCCTTTGAGTCGCCATTAATTTAAAAGTGTTTCAAAATTCTGAAAGGGAATTATTTTATTTACTTTAATTAAAAAACATACAAACCAACACTACTTTTAAGGAGCCCAGTGATGTAGCAAATAGATTGTTTATTTTAAGCACTGGCTTTTATAATTTGATCAAGATATATATCTTAATAAAAATATAATCTTGCTGAATATTAAAAACCCATCACCAATTGAAACTTTCATTTCCTAAGAAACTTAAGCCTGCTACACAAAATTAGTCAAAGCTAACCCTAGAGAGTATAGGTGGAATTTCATAATATAACATATTTACTACCATATTTATTCTGGTCCAGTGCATCCCCCAAGACCATCCTTTGCTGGGAGCATTAATACCACTGGACAATTGCACAGGGAAGTGTTCAAAATTTGATGCTATTCTCTTACTTGCTCTTTTATCTATTAATATAGGTCCCAGATTAACACAACCTTCTATTCCCCGAGCTTCCGAATTGAGTGGCAGAGCTGAGGTTTAAGGGATTTAAACCTATGTCTGTCCGTAAAACCAAATGAGCATGCCAACTCCCTACCACCCTAACTCATGCCTCTCTTTAGGTTAGAGGTAGGAAAACTGAATGCCTGCAGTGGCCAGGCAGGTGACACCAATGAGCAAAGAGGCAAGTAAAGCATATGCATATGTGGTATGAGCAGTAGAACTACAGGGAGTTGGAGAGGGGACTGAAGGAGACAGCAGCTATTTGGTTCCAACGACTGCTACTATGTGTGATTTTGCAGTTTTTTTAAAGAGAAATTAGAACTTCAAAATTTTATGTACACTCCTGAATGTTAACATGAAATGTTAGTCCAAGTTTGTTTGAAGAGCACCACATAGGTCAAATAGGACACCAGCTCTCAACCATCGTTAATGCACTGTTGGCATCGTCTTTTGAACCTCACTGGTTTGGTATGCTAAATTCTGCAGGGTTATTTTCATAAGTGTAACATCACCCTGGGGATGAGTGAGGCAAAAGGTTTATTAATGCCTTAAACACCAAATGTGCACTCTTTTTCAGGTAGCCTAGATGGACTTATGAGCCAGTGTAAGGTAGAGCTGCACATTTATGATCGTGAGGTGCTTTTCCTCCCAGTGGCCCACAGAATAAACTTCATTTCTTTTCCATAGCATTTACACCCTGAGCAACTGCTTACCCGTTTGTCAATGTCATTGTGTTGGAGCTGCACAAAGCGAGCACTGATGGCTGCAATATAACTCTGCTGATTGGAGAATGCCACACGGCCAGCACCTTTGGGGTACTTCAGCTCTGGGTCCGTATCAATGCCAGCATAGCAGACACCACCATACAAACGGTCCATGATCATTGCTAGTTCAACTGCAAGAAAATAAAAATAATTCTATATAAATGTTTAGAAGGCACTCTTGCCCAGGAGAAGGAAGAACTATTTAGGATCATGCAGTGTAATTAAGAAAAGGAAAACCCCTGTTAAGTATCCTGAAGAGTGTCCACATCCGTCTTAACAACTCAAGAAGGATATTTAAAAATCAAATGAAAAAAAATTATGAATTTGCACACACACACACACACACAAATTTACATAATCAGAACTTGAGCAACAGTATAAAAGGAATGATCTATCAGTAATATTCTTGTTCTAATTTCTAATTGCTTAGTCCACTGGAGTGGGCCTTGGGTAGGCAAAGTATTTCACGGTGCCGTAACAAGTTAATAAGAAACAGCCTGACTTATTGACCTCTAAAACTGAAAGCAATTACTAAAGTCACACTGCTACATTTAAGATTAAGCTATAGAAAGGGTTAACTCCTCGTTTTAGCTAGAGGCAATATACTTACAGCCTTAAAGTAAATCTCTACAACTAAAAATTATAAAAAGAATTTTAGAGTATATGCTATCCCAACTGAGGAATTTCCACGCTCACCTCTCACACTCAATTTTAGTAATAATACTAGTAATGATAATCGCAGCAAAGAACATTTACTGAGCACTTACAATGTGCCAGGAAACACTAGCTGCTACAAAGGCAGTAAAAACATATCTATCCTGCACCCTGCTATAAATCCAGAGGTCTGTTCACCTGAAACTAATACAGAATAATGTTAAGTGTCAAAAAAAGAAAAAGGGAAGAAAAAAAAGAAAATATGAAAAAAATGGAGAGGTCTACAGTCTTTGCCACATTTCTTTTAAATGTACCTTTATGTTGGTATATTTACAAAACACCTTTTGTAAAGAAATCATTTAGAAATTGGACCATTCTAAACATCTGATATTCTAAAATCATCTTCACCATAAAGTTACCATGGAGAGAAATATAGCACTTACCTGAATCCAAACTGCCTGAAGGTAATTGTTTACTTGATACTGGACGGCACCTCCTCCAGGTATGACCATTCCTTTCAGGCCAGTCACATGGTTTAAATCCAAAAGACTTAGCCTTACCCCTGGGGAATGACCCAAGAACCCACTTTCCTCAAACACCGACATATGGTATTTGGAAAGAAGACGGGGAAGATGGATGATGACCTGGGCCATAGCCGGCGTGTAAAGACCATCACACAGTAGAGCCCCACGGGAATCAGTATCTGGGGAGAAGGAGAGCAACACAACCTGGTGGGGAAGAGGAAGAACTTTGTAGCAGATACAAGGGCTGAAGGGCTGAATGGTATAAGAACCACACCAGATACTTATGAGCAGAAGGAAAGCCAGGTACTCCTGGGTTCCTGCAATATGAAGCTGTTGAGGCAGTAAGAAAAGCTATGTAGCCAGGACAGAAAGGCTGTCTTTCTATTTAACCTTTTCACAGTTTCTCCCCATACCAGACTGCCTAACATTGGTGACTGTTTTCTAAGTGCCTATTTTTAATAGGAAGAATGACCTGCAACCAACAGGTAACTTTCAGGTGAGAAAAGCCAGCAGTCACCAAGCCCAAGAATATGTGCTATGAAAGGCGAAACAGGAGAAAGATATCCCAAATATCTTATTATGACCATAATTACTGAGTCATATCAGCCAAGGGAACATTGCTGATGAGTGCTCAAGCAGACCCTGACTGCAGTCTTGAGGCAGGATTCAGGAATCACATTCATTCAAAAAATGCAAGAAGAGTGGTGCACATACCCTGACTATCAGAGTTCAGTGGGTCCTTACATTTCATTCCACAACTTCTGATGGCTCGAGGACCTCCTCACTGGCTAATATTATTCCAGTTACAGAAACCAAGAAACTGAAGGGAGAATTAATTAATTACAGTCATTAATGAATTTTCCTTATTGGTCAAAAAGGCCTAGTGAAATAAGTAGCCTCAGGACTTGGAAATTAAACGCTAATTTTCCAAAGACCCAGCTCTGGAATGGAACAAGAGAGTAAACATCCCCTCAGCCTGGTGAATTGCCAGAAGAATGCTGGCAAGGAACTGAATGGCACTTGTCCTCTACCCTTAGGGAGAACTAAAGAAAGTGATTTAGAAAGAAGGTCTACTAGTTGTAAACTTGAAGCTCTAGCTGAGGAGGAGGGTTATGTAACCACAGGTTCTTCTATAGCATAGTGGTCTCCAACAGAATCTTAGGGATCCTCAGATGACAGCAAAGTCACCTTCCACAAGCACAAACATTCCATTACTTCGTAAATCTAACTGCTGGAAAATCATCTTCATGTGCCGAAGATTAAGTCATGACTGATGTTGCTGGCAGTTATGTACTTTTGATAGGAAGCAGGAACCCTCATTCACTTATGCTTTTATAAAAACTAATTATAAATAAATCATTTCCACTTCTAAGCTTATATACAGTCATTTTCTTGGCCACCAAAAAGTGTAGACATTTGAACCAATGAAGTCTCACTCTAGTGAAGGGCAATTTGTTGAGAAGCTAGAAACAATCAAGGCAACTAAAGAAAGTTTTTTTGGGGAAGAGTAGGAAGATTTCCTATCTCTCTTTCTATACTAACCTGTATTTTAACTACCGAAGGTTTAATACTGTGATCACCCTTGAAGAAAGTAAATAATAGTCAAACAACTGCTGTTTGTATTTGGTCCTTTACTCAATCAGCAAGTCTTCACTAAAAGCACACTTCCTGTAGGCTAACTCGAACACCAGAGGGATATCACTTAAGTCCTAAACAGTTTCTAATTATTGAGAAAAGTAACCATTTGGTAAAAAGAGCTTTAGGGAAAAAAGTAATTTAATTCACCCACTACATAGGTGACTAACAGAAACACAGAGCAAGCCTTCTTCAAGTCCTATAATTTTTCAATCTGAAAAAAAATTTTTATATAGAAGATACAAATTCACCTACAGATGTCAGAATGCACAACCACTTTTGGAGACTAGGTTTTAAAGGATTCTTTAGAGTATCATCAGTTAATAAAGGAAAGTCCAGTATAAATTCCCTTTCCCTGATGTAAGGGGAAGCTGAACCAAGAAGAGGCTGCCATTTTTGACTACTTGGGACAAGAAGAGGAAAGTAGAAGGCAATAAGGACATGGCAGAAGTCAGCTAAAATCTTCATAGGTTTATCTATATCTTGTGATCTCATCTCTGCTCATGAAATGTGAGCTCTTGATCAAGGATGTATCTTATCTGGAAAATGTAGTCAAACTACCTACTAAGCCTGTTACCGTGAATGAATCTTCATTCTAAACCATCCTCTGTGGAGGGCAAGGACAGTGTAGCTCCCAGAAGCATGGTGTTAACATTTAACCTGAGGAAGATGAGGCTACCAGAGCAGGGCATACAAGTGGAGACTGGAATTCAGACAGACGGAGGTAACAGCAGGCAGAGACGGAGTCCATGAGAAAGTCAGGAGACTCCAAACCACTTTAAATTTCTTCCTTCCTTATCCAGACAGTGTTCACAGGATCTGTTTGGTCACCACAGGAGTGGGACATTAGCTGGTGTGATAGCTAAATCCATGGGCATTGTGCACTTTGGATAAGATGCTCTGTGTTCCTAAGACAACTCAAGCGATCTCATGAACCACTGTTCCATGACAATAGCAACATTACTATGAGTCAAACCCACACAGTGGCTCTTGTGATGAGCGTCCCTGTGCCACACACTAGAGAGGGAAACGAGAATACTGCAATCGTGTGTAGCATACAGCATTCCCGTGAATTCCTCTGGGTTGTGGTGACTATGCTTTTGAAGTTGATATGACCTCCAATTATGATTCTTTGGATTTGCTCCTGATTCTTCACAGAGATCTGAAAGAGACTTTAGCTCACCAGAGAGGGAATCATGATGACTCCCCCATCCTGCCCCACCCCAGGGTCATGTTCCTACCATTTAATTAGATTTCAAAGCCGGCCATAAGGTAATGTCTGGGATACTATGAGAACCAAAGGGGGTAGAGCAGGAATGAGGATTCTTGAGGGAAATACCAACACATTCATCTTTCATTCTAAACTGTGAATCTAGAAGCCACATTTCTTCTCTTTGGAAATAACAAAACAGACAGGAAAGAGGCGTAATGTACCTCAGGATGATGAAGAGGTCTGGACTTCTGAAAGAAAAGAAGATTCAACTTGAAGGTGGACTTTCTAGATTTACCACAATTGACAAGTTGGTTCACAAGGGCAGTTCACGCATCTTAAGTGGAGGAAAATGTGCTCATAAGCTTCCATTCTGCACCAGATGTTGGGAAGTTATGAATATTTTCAAATAATGATATGAACCACCAACTAAGTCAGAGGGATGATGTGTTTAAATTGATTTAAATCAGATTAGTACCTACTTGGCTGTTATTACTGCTACAGAGACAAAATTTCAGAGCTCACTGATAAAGCAGCTTCCTTCTGTGGAAAGAGCTCCAAATGTGATGTCTGGAGATCTGAGTTTGAATCTTGGCTTTTTTACTTATTGTGGCCTTGGATGATCACCCCCTTTGAACTCTGCTTCCTTATCTCTGAAATGGATTCTATCACTTACAACTTCACATGGTTACCATGAGGATTAAACATACATGAGAGCTCCAAGCACACTGGTGAGCACAGAGTGGTGCTCAAATGTTTAGTTTTGTTCAGGGGTTGTTTTTCTCTCTACTTATAAATCTTTGCTCAATATTAACTTGGCTCAGTTTCTGCTCCTTACACACCAATTCATCCCAGTCTTACTTTGGCTTTATATTAATGTTACTTAACCTGCCACTGATATGGCAAAGTTAGAAATCATCTGTAGGGGAGGGTTTGCTTTTGCGGGGGTGGAGCGGAGAACACAAACGTACTAACATTAGAAATTCCTTAACCCTAAGGGCAATGCAGTTAATTAAGTCAGTATGCCAAACTGAACTTGGGACCTGGTAAAAGAAAAAGCTTCTACTGCTGAGAAACTTGATTTAAGATGATTTCTGCTTGCTACCAGTTCATAGAACAACAACAACAAAAAAGGTTATGTTTATAACACTTCTATTTCCTAAATCACAAATCAGAATGTGATTCCTAATGCATGTCAACTACCAGAATGCCTGTACCGAATGTCTGAAATAAATGCTCTTGAAAAATTTAGGATGTATGTTCTCTAGATGTATGCCATATATCACTTAATATTTATCTAAAAAGTTTTTTTGTCCTCCACAGAAAAGCCACCCTCACAATAGTCAGAAGGGAAAAAAGCCAGAGAAGGAAATTTCAGGATTCGTCACAGAATATTAGTAGGGGGAAAAAAAAGACAGGAAAGAATTAGCAGAGCAATAGTTAGGAAAAATGGGAGACCCAAAGGTGACAAGCAAACTGTACATAGGCTCCAGGGACTCGGATAAGCAACCTCTCAAGATTCATCTGTTCTGCAGGACCTAGTCAGATAAACTGTCAGAAGGCAGGCATGAAGTGGAATAGCTCACATGCCTCTAATCAGAGAGGATAACTGAGGGCTTTCCAAGCCTGAACAAAGTTGGAAGTGGATAAGTCCCAAAGCTTGATCACTGAGGCAGTACTCAAATTAGACATCCAAGCCAAGAAGGTAGACTCAGAGAATACTCCTGTTTATAAACTGCGGGGGAGAGTACGAGGACCAACGCGTCACTCTCTACTTTTCCTGGTGGCCTCCTCATAATCCCCAAGTCTGGCACATATTTCCTCTCAGAGCAAAGGCGTGCATTCTAGAGAGGTCCTAATGCCACAGAGATGTGCAACAGGGCTGTTTCTGTACGGAGATTCAGGAAGACATGCAGTTTGCATTACTTGAATGAAGAGTGAAAACATGTTGCTCTGTACTGACTCTGAAGAACAATGTAAATTGTAGCCACATGGTGGCATGGTGAGTCTACCTATAGCCTTTCCCAGCATGCCAGTGGGAGGAGGTGGAGAATGGAAGAGACGTGAGAAACACCAGGACTTCAGGCAAACTGTCCTTGGTTTGCCACTGTCACTGACAGGAGTGATGGAAGGGACAGGAGACAGTAGAAATGTGTTTTATTTGACCTAGAGAAACCAACAATCAGGCAACCTAGCTTTGAGTGAACTCATCTCGATTTCTTCATTGATATTTTTTCCCACTTTCGGGTTAATTTTTCTAAGCCTGTGATTTTTTTTTTTTTTCCAACCTGAATTTTAAAAAGGAAGGCTTGTCAAAGGACCAGAAGCAGCAGCCTAAACTCAGGGTAATACTGCTTAAAATAGGTTGCCTTGTTTCTTTAAAAGTGTTTATGTATTTCTGTTTGGTGGGCTAAGGACTATTTTTATAATGATTAATGATTATGGTCCTGTCTTACAAGGGGAAATGTCTTCACAAGATAAATAGCTTCACAAGATCCAAAGGAATAAATCTTGAATGATAACATTTTAGTCACTATACCATGTGACTCTTTGGCCCAAGATAAGGTGACAAGCAATTTGGACACCTAAAATTCCACCTGTTGAGTACTGTCACCCATATCTTGTTCAGGATCACCCTGTATATAGTGCCTGAAATAGTTTTAAGACTTTTCAGAATTCCATAACCACAATACCCGCTGGAAACAATAAAAAATGCCCTGAAGTAAAGACCAAATTTGAGGAAAATTTTGTTAAAGAATATAACGGCATACAATTAATTGAGCTAGCATTCTATTAATAAATTTCACGTTTTCTTCGGTTCTGAAATCTCTGACTCTGTAGATGATGACCTGTTTACAATGATGGTGAGATGTTCAATCAATTTGGTATGAGGCGTACTTGCTCAGTGCCGGTCTCACAGTGAATGCTCAATAAATGTTTATTGTTCAAGTAAACTGCACTGTATTCAATTTAAGATGGTCTAGCAAAGTCACAATGAATTCCTTTAAAAATAGCCTTCTATTCCAAGGCACACACCAGTCCACAAAGCTCAGTGTGTTCCAAAGAAACCCAATTCTATGCACATGGATAAAAGCTGCAGATGTTAACTCTTTTTGTTTAGATTACATGGCATCCAATCTGGAAGTCTTGGATAGACAGTAAAATTCTAAGATGCTAATAGAGATTATTTAGCTATCTAGAAACTAACTACAATTATGGGAGGTGTTGGCATGGGAGAACATTTCCATTAGACAAAGTAACTGTAGATTACTATCCACATAACTGTAAAAATAAAACTTTAAAACAAAAAAATTTTAGCTTAGCTTTTAAAAAAGAGACAACTTCTAGGTAGGGAACATAAAATCTCAGTTTTGATGAGAAGATTAAATATAATTTTTGTCTACTCCTAGATCTTGCAACATCTTGGAGACAAAGAATGTTAAAGAAAGAATATAATTCAGCATCTTGGGTCTCCTGTCCTGTCGTGTCAGTGTGATCTTAAAACAAGTGTGAACAATGGATCTTTATAGGATTTATAAAGAGAAAATTATATAGAGGCCCTTACCTACCTTTTCAAATCACTAAAACAGGAAGAATAAAGGGTGAATGATAAAAAAAAAGATAATTTAGTTTATAAACTATTATGTCTGTGACTTAAAAATAGATATAGGAGGCTAAAGTTAGTTATTTTTTAAAACTGTGGGACTTTTTCTTTCAGAACTTTTTTTTTCTCAGATTCCCACCTAGGAAAAAAGGAGAGAGGCTAGAATATTAAAACTAATTTGGGCTTGCAATTAGTTGCAAAAAAGAATAGCTAGAATACTAGCAATGAACGTCCATTTTTTTTTGTAGAATACACATGTAGTTAATAGACATTCGAAGGGGATTTTTCTCCTCCTCCACTCCTAAACATAATACTAGTTTGAAAAAGTCAGGAATATTCCACACTGCCCTCACCCACATTTTTTTTTTTTTTTTTTTAAAGCACAAGCAGTTTAGAAACAAAGGGCTGCATTCGCCCTCATCTAATAATGCTGTTCATGTTTGATTTAGCCCTTCCTAGACTTTATTCTCTGATGGTAAATCATGGAAGGGGTGAGGAGAATCTCTGCTGCTTTGCTTTCTTTCAGCATAGTTTTCCATTAAAATGAGAATAAGGCCCAAAAGATATCTCCCTTTCTGATATACCACAAAATTACAAACTCCACCATCATAATTAATGTTTTAAAGTCCTTCGAAATGGAATAATGAACATATCTTTATATAGCCCTAAAGTTATCTTTTAGGAGTAGACTGCAGTTGAGATTTCAATAAATGTTAGAAATGTTGAGGAATATTCAGAATTAAGAACTCATCATAGTCATAGAGCCAAATAGCTATAGGTACATTTTACATTTTGTAATTCTGTTTTCACAACTTGATTTTAATGATTTCTGCTGCTTCTTTTTTAGGTAGAACTAAGTCTACTTTTTACAAATAATATAGAGATAATGTTGCACATTCATAGCTACAGTGCAATGGTAACCTTATTTTTTCATCTTTTTTTAAAAAAAAGCTCAATTACTTTAAGCACTTTAAAAACTTAGTCCCTACAAATAATTTTATTATATTATACTGGCAATAACAGTGATCTATAACTGATTATATTTGTCTTTGGATTGAAATATTAAAGTCATGAGCTCAGTATCACTTCAAATGCCCCAGTCAATTATGATTCTGCCCAATCCCAGCAGACACAATTATTTCATCACTGGAAAGAAACTTAAAAAACAAAATCAAAAACAAAAGACAGGGAAGCTTTTAAAAAAGTCATAATAAAGATGCCTGAATACATAACTCATTTTTCAGACTGCGTAAGAAAAAACAGGAACCTGTTTTGCTTGGAAATAGTTCCGTTTGATTCCCAGTGACACAATTTCCAGCAGTGATTTGGCTCGTCACTGAGTGGGCACATAGCTGTTCTGGACAGATTTCTGATGGGGTGACTTCTTTTCCCATCATACATAACAATGCTAACTGGCATAAGTATGCACACTGCCAAATGTATTATTATTTTTTAAATATGTAGTTGAATAGAAAAGCACTAAATAGAATTCATCCTTTCAAAATTACATTTTAATAAAATTCACTCTTGTACCATAAGGAAATAGAGCATTTTGGGAGAAAACATTTAATTTTGAAAGAGTCAGCTCAGTGAAACTGACGTGACAGCCTTCTTTTTGGAGATTGTGTATAATTGACTGGAAGCCTAGAAAATATTGAAGACTAAATGCATTGGGAATTTTGTTGTTGGTTTTGTTGTTGTGGTGTTACTATTTCCACTCACCAGCTCGAAGGGGTCGTGGAACTCCCCCAACAAAGATAGTTTTTCTGGGGTCCAAAGGCTGAGAACCATCCATTACAAAGTCACTGTCACTTAGGTTCCATGGTCGAATTTGCACCTGAAAAAAAGTTGTTTACTTGGTCCTTACTTCATTTCCATCAACCCCAAATGAGAATAAGGTGACTAAAGACAAACCCACTGATTTGTGCATTTTACAACATACACAACCCAAACAAAAATCCAGTTATTAGTTAATGTAATCTGCATTAAGTGCCTTTCAATAGAACTTTTGGGGAATCTACTTATAGATACTACACTCAACTCTAGACATATATCATGAAACCTTCAGAAACCACTGGTGGCTTGAAAAAAAGCAGTCTTTTAGAGACATTCTGGGTTTTGAATCAGATCCATTTTAGCAACTGATAGACTGTCTATAACCTGTCATAATATAGCACTTAGCTTTTTAAGAGTTCACCTAAAGGAAGGGAACAGGAATAGAAATATTTTCTAAAAATTATCTGTATGTCTGGATTTTAAATTCTTATCGCCCCCTAAAATTAAAACATTTATCTTTCAGCAATATGATTTAACATAGATGAACACTCATCAAGTAAGCATGGAATTACCAGCAATATCAAATACTGAAACACATGGAGTTATCTACTTCTGATTTATTTGACTTTCCTAAACAGTGTGGTTAAATAAAGGCAAACCTAGAAATTGAAGTAAATTTTCCAAGAGTAGAGAAGGATATCTTTATGACATATTTCTTTCTATTTGTTAATATCTCTTGACTAGAAATCTGACTTCCTGCTCGTAGTTTGTACTGTTTACCATATAATAAAAAATAAGGTATTTCATCAGAATCTGAACCTTAAAACATATTTGTTTCGATTCGTACCTGAATTTATGAAAGGAAAGCTCAAAACACAAAATACCCTCCCATCCTGAAAGGTGAGTTTCAGCACTGCCTGAAAACCAACCAGTTATGCAATTGGCCATGTGCTCTAGGAAGTGGGCTATGTGTAGAAGGCAGAGAAACCTGTGTCTGTCCTTAAGTAATATGCCTCTCCTTTCTCATTAGGCTAGGAAACAAAACAGTTGAGTTTTCATTTCCTTAGTATCAACAAAATTCTTCATTTTCCCCATTGCCCAACTGTCAACACTTAATGCAAGGAAACACATAATTCCTTATGTGGCTTGGTTTATATCCAGGAGTACTCCCATTTGAAAGGTAATAAATCTGCCAGTTATGCGTTCGAAATACTTTGAATCAACTCTGAAACTGGCATTGCTCAGAAACAGTCTACACGTTCCTTATGGTTGATATAAAATTTACCCTCATCTAACTTTTTGCCTCTTATGACACTGTTGCCTTCGCTAGTTAGCCAGAAGCCATAAAAATCTCCATTTCTTTTCTAGATCCTGAAAACTTGGACCCATCTGCAATTCAGTAAACATTCAAGCATTGGCTCTACCTATATAGCATTAAAAAAAATTCTGTTCTTTCCTTGTAAAATTCGTTCTGTTTGATTAAAGTATCATTTCTTTGACATTTACCACAAAGGCAGATTCATTAATACCATACATAAAACACCACTTTTCAATGCCTTATACAGGGTGATCAGTTCATAGGATCTATAAATGTCTAACCATTATGTTGTACACCTGAAACTAATATACTGTATGTCAACTGTAATTGAAAAATAAATTAAAAAATAAGAACAAAGCCAACAAATGCCTTCATGAGGGCCCATTATTAATTTTTAATTAAAAACACAATTTCCTGATACTGGAAGAATAAGAATTCTAATGTCACACACAAAAAAGTAGGATATATCTTTTTCTACACAGAGCCCTCTCTTCTAGTCTTATCCCTACTAAAGTAGTTAAGGTAGCTTCAGGACCTGGTAAGGTAATTTCAATCACTTGACAATAATTGAGTTTGATCCTGGATTACTTTGCTTCACAAATAAAAACAATTCCTGTGCAGAAAATGCAGCCTTCTACAATAGTTGTAGGTAAGTGTTGCTCAAAAGAACTCTGCAGAAGATCTCAAACCTTCTGACTGAGAGTTTTCATTACTGTCTCATCCTCTATCCCCCCACAACCCCCCTCCTCCTGCCCCTGCTCCCATGCTCACATCATTACGTCAAACACGACCCATTCCATTACCTTATTCTTAGCATTATAGATTAAGGAAAATGCTCAAGGGACAGTAATGATTAACTCTATTCATAAAAACCCCCATTTCCCAGCTGCCACCAGAAAGCAGCTCCTCAGAGCTCGTACCACTACAGAATCAGAGAAATGTCAATATAGGCCAACATCAGCACACTCTACACTCTAAGCAAAAGTAATGTTGTCCCGTTTGCCCTGAAAAGTACACATCTTGATATCGCTCTGAAATATAAGCCCACTCTGAAATATAAGCCCACTCTCACATAAGGCTTGTTCTCCATCTTCTAAGATTTATTCTCAGGGCCTGATAGCCACGTTCTATCTTTCTGACGTAATCTTTGAATAGATTTTCTATTCCTTTGAATATATTTTCCACACACACATATATTTCTCTACTTTTTAAATACCATACTTTATAACTGACTCAAATGTTTTGTAGAAAGAGGTAGAACACAAATACCATACTTTATAACTGACTCAAATGTTTTGTAGAAAGAGGTAGAACACAAATAAAAGAACTACTTTTTGATTCTGTTTCTTTATTAGTTCTGAGAACAGATGAAATTAGAACTCTGTCCTAATTCAATATAAATTTACACAGTAATACAGCTTTTACATACACAGGGATCTGTGTGTGTGTGAGCGAGGGAGGGGGAGAGGGAGAGAGAACTCTTCCAGTATGTTGTCACATAGGCTATATAGGCTATACTGTGGGCAGGAAAAGCCTCAACATCCACAGGACAAACATAGGGATGTCACCAGACGATGAAGACCTTAAATGAGCCTAAAATTGATTCCAACACTGATTCTCCTTCCTGAAGAAAACTGACCACATTTGCTTATAAAGGTGTCTCTAGGAAGAAGTACCACTCACCAGTCCTTCAGCCATGCTATGTCCTTACAGCACGCGTTACACAAAACCAAATGTCTGTAGGGCCAGACAGGTAGCATTATTGTGTCAAGCCCCAGCGACAATGGTCCTTTTAAAGGAAGCAGACAATTCTCAGCTCCAGTAAGTAGTTATAATTCACAAATGTGCTGTCAGACTTTCCCATTTTTTAAAGGTAGCTAGATTTTTATGTGCAACTTCAAGATTTTAAAATGTTGGGAACTAATTCAAATGTTAAAATCCCTATACAGGCTAAACAAAAATATCTGCAGGCCAGATCTATCCTGTGGGCCCTAGTCTGTGATCTCTGGCTAAAAAGGTTTAGTCACCACCCAGTTCACAATGGAATGTTGTGTTCTATAAGCCCTTATGAGAGAAAATACAAAATGGCTTTTCTTTAGTTTCTTTTTAAAGCATGTATTCTTACTGAAGCTCTGGGGAGAACCATGAAACCTACTTTTGGCTAAATTATTTGTCTTCTAAATTCTTATCTCCTGAATTAATAATCCACTTTGTATAACTGCTTATCTCCAAAGGCAAAAACCAAACATATAGCTTGGCTATATAAATATACCAATTTATACCATATAGTGACTTTAACAGCCTTTAAGAAATCTAAAAGAATGTAACATTAATGATATTAACAGTTAGTACTGAAAGCACTAATTTTTCTTTTTAAGGTTCCCAAAGTGTGTTGTGTGAAGTGGAGGTCCCTAGGGTGGTTCTGCCAGAAAAGTTATAGACTATCTCGTCCTTCTTGGAGTTTCATGACACACACTGGTGTTTATTAATTAAAGGTTCTAAGAAGTCCTATGGGAAAGAAATCTGTTCAAATGTTGTTTAACCCAGCATTGCCAAAATTACTTCTATGGAACCTATCTTTTGCATCACACCTATTAATATCCACGCTTTGATGTATCAAAATATGGAATAAGGTTGAAGTAATTGAACTTTTCCTCACTTATTTCCTGCTATTGCTCTAAAAGGGTTGCTTCTATAGACATTAACTTCAAATGGTTAAAAGTACAGTAAATTTAAATAATAAATAGCTGTTCAAAGAATTAAGTTTTCTGACTAAACTACACAAAAGAGATGTTACCAAATAATTTTGACTATTTTGTTATAAATAAAATATAAAATATCTAATTATAGCTCTATATAGAAACTAAAATTACGTCCTAGTAAGAACTAAAAGTCACTAATAATAGGGATAAGATGAGGCCAGGTGCTAGGGAAAAAAGTTAAGAAATGCAATATGGGCCACTTATTTTGACAGGAGGCTATAAGATAACATTATTTCCTTAAAAGAAAATTTCATTGAAATTTTGCAAAAGTCTCTAAATTAAAATTAAATGTAAAATGCATTTGACTGTATCTTTAATAATAGGATAAGAGAAAACACAGTTTTAATAACACCGTTAAACACAAATCTTAGGGTTTCAAGTTTCTGAACATTACCAAGCTTCCCTATAGCTCTAGAATCTTCTCAGTTCAGACAACTATTTAGAATTTAGATACTCATCTACCAATAAATAATGCTATCTTGAGCTCATTTTGAACATCTCACCCTATATTTTATTCTTGTCTGGTCATCTCCTTAAGTTACATGACCGTTCTACTGCACAGTGCCTTCCTTTACACCTGTTCATCTCAAGGCAGCTCCAAAAAGCAACAAATCTGTTCAGAGTCAATAGTGCAATCTGGTGGCCAGCTCAGGAACCTACCTAACCAAAGCAACCTCCCTGCTGTTCGTTCTGTTTCCCATAAATTTCCCATAAAGCATGTGGGTAAGCCTCCCCACACCCCCTTTTCCTTTTTCCTCTTTTCAATACTCTTCAAACTCCTACTCAAGCTCTTCAGGAAAAAGCCTCCATTTTTCTCTCCCTAATCCTACAATCCTTTCAATCCACATGAATCGGAAACACAATACTGCAGAACCATCAGGATTGCTCTCCCCAATGAGCAGCAGCATCCCGGCTCTTCTGACAACCAGGATGAGTCAGCTAAACCTAGGTCCGCTGACATACAGCTGCAACAGCTCAGCTGCAGTGGTAATGAACTCAGACCCACTCCAGCTGTCAGCAATTCTATTTTAAGCCTCGCAGACCTCACAGAATGACTGGAGTGCTCCAAAGTATCACAAATAAACTAGTTTGTGGTTTGTGAGACATCTTTATCTCTTCCATAGTATAAGGGTTTTATTATTATTATTATTATTAACCACCAAAACTAACAGCCACAACAGCAGTAATTGTGGTTTGGACTCTTCAAAGTACATTCGTATTTGGTATCTCATTTCAACCTAATTTTTACCACATAGCTCTCTAACAAAAAGGTCAATTTCCAGTTTAGATGCCATCTATTATTCTCAAGTGCTGTCCTCCACCCAGTGGAGAAGATGCCTTCCCTGTATATTCTGGGGATCATGGCCAGAAAGGAACCCAATAGCTGATCAGACATTATCTTGATAAGACTTAGGTACTCTGGGCAGCTCTAGAGTCTCCAGTCAGAGCCTCCAGTCAGGCCGCAAAGCAAAAAGCTGTTAAGTCTCACACTCAGACTATTCCTCCCATTCCTTAGATACCAGTATAGCCATGTGTCCTTTAATGATGGGGATATGTTTTGCAAAATGTGTTAGGCAATTTTGTGATTGTGCAAACATCATAAGTGTACTTAGACAAACCTAGATGGTACAACCTACTACTGTAATTGTATGTGCTATATTTTTAAACGACTGGAAGTACAGTAGGTTTGTTTACACCAGCATCCCCATAAATGTCTGAGTAATATGTTGCGCTATGACGTTATGATAGCTAGGACGTTATCAGGTGGTAAGTATTTTCAGCTCCACTATAATCTTATGGGATTACTGTTGTATATGAGGTCCGTCATTGACCGAAATGTCATTTTGTGGTGCACAACTGTAGATCCAAGAGAGCCTCATCAAAACCAGGATTCTTCCTAGACAGGGAGCCAAAAGTAACCCTGGGAAATTCAAGCTCTCCTAGGATGTTCCACTACCAGGATGGTCCACCATCAGGGCCAGGAAACAGTCCAGGAACAAAAAGGAAATCCTGCCATTTAAACCAAGCTGCATAAACCACAGGCTTACAGTCCTCTCTCTAGGACCCTCAGTTACTGCTGAACAATTCGAACAGCACTCTGTACACTGTTTCACAAGGATACCCAGTACAAAAATAAAGCATGCATAAACTGTGCCCCCCAAATAGCTATGCATAGCTTGGCTCTGTGCTTAACTTAATAAAGCTATTATTAAATAAATCTTATGATTAATACCTGTACTTATAACAGGAGGCCTTCCTGGCTCCTTCAGGAACATCTGACCACTTTGCCCTTTGGACCCCCACCTTTCCCAGCCCAACTACTCCCTGTAATACTTCTATCATAGCACCTGTCACTCCTTACTTTGCTTACTATTCACCTGTCTAGTTCCCTCCATTGAATTCTAGGGTCCACTAAGGCTGAGATCATATACCTGCATGGGTCCCAATTGCCTGGCACAGTGCCCAACCCTTAGTGAGTGCTTTGTGCTCTCAGTGTTCTGGTGAATTAACAAAGGTGAATTAGCAGAGGCAGGCACTGGTACTGCATGAAAATGTCCAGCAGCTGCTCTTCTATCTCCCAGATCAGTCCCCTCGCACCACTGAAAGCTGCCAGACAGGGGCATGGAAATAAAGTGTGTCTGGTCACCAGTGGGTACCCCAGGACTTGGGCCTAATCAGTGCAAATTTTCGATGCCACCAGGTGACCCACTCAGTAATCAGAATTACCTAGTGCTCATTGTTACTGCTGATGCTTCCGCATGACTTAGAAAGCACAACCATGAGAGATGAGTCCCTTCTGAAAGAAAGAAGAAACTAGAACTTTTGAGCGTGTATACTCAACACTGTGCTAGGCATTTTACACACACTGTTACACTTAAACTCACCATAACCCTTATGCTGTAAACATTGTCCCTACTTTAGAGAGAAGGAAATTAAGGCTCAGAAGAATGAAGTCACCTCAGGACTGAAACCCATGTTTATCTAACCCAAAGTCTATCCATACTCTTTCCTCTGCAAAGATTTTGTGCACCTGCAAGACTCCTGTGCTCCAGGCTCTGGCTACCAGTCACACCTCTGACTGCCTCCTGGGCAAGTCCACGTGCATTTTTATTTGTGAGCGATTAACCTCTCTCTTCTTTCCAACCACATTATGCCCATTTTCAATTCATTAAAGAAGTAATGATAGACTCTTCTTAAACCTAACAAACCTAGGGGTTAGAAAAGCTCGAGAAAATGATTTAACAATGAAACTGGCACTATACTCAGCTATTTTAACTTCTAGGTTCATAGTTTCAGGCAATCATGTTCTGCAGTCATATAATTTTGTCCAATGTCTATATAAATGTGTATTTTCAGCTCTGGGGTACTAGGACAAGGATGTTGTTACTGGCATGCTGATCACTAAAACACTTGAGAGGAATGTACACATAAAAGTTCAAGTTACCTAAGTTTTTCCTGGGAAGAAGCCTATTCTTTGAGTGAGCTTCATGGAATACTAATTCCACTGAAATCTTCACATGTATAATTCTAAAACAGGTAAATGATATACTGGATTAAACACTATTACACACATTTATTTACTGTAGGACTTTTCAGAACCTTAAGATATCATGTTTCCCAAATGTTTATGGCTATGGAACCTTTAATTGAAGGAAAAAATGAATATAAAATGCAAAGTAAGTGCTCAAAATACAACACCTATTATTATTATGAGTAAATCTTTTGTCAATGATCCTCTCAAGAGACCAGTGTTTATTGGGACAAGTGTTATTCAGAACACACTTTGGAAAACACTGACTATGATCCCTTAAGGCAGAGATCCCCAAACCCTTCCCCTCTACTCCCCCCACCACCCACCCCGTATTTGCAGCTGCTCCCCAGCACTAGCATCACTGCCTCCGCTCTACTTCAGATCATCTGGCATCAGGTTCTCATAGGAGCACCAGTCACTGATGCCAAAAAGTTTGGGAACCACTGCCTTAGGGGACAGATTGGCTATTCTGTCCACTAGATACCATTTAATTTATTGAAACTGCATCATCTTTTAGATCTCCCTGGAAAGGAATAAAAGCTTCGAAAAACTCAAGGACTAAGAAACTGTGGACCCATTTGCTAAATCAGACTCGGGGGAGAAAAGTAGGATTTATTATGAATAGGAGGTACTTCCCTCATTTTAGAGGAGGAATTCCTTCTTTAGAGAAATTCCTATGATGGAAGGTGCCCAAATCACAAGTTTAGACCAAGGATTCAGGGAACAAATAAATAAAAAAGATAAGAAGTGCTGTAGATTTCCAAGGTGGGATATAACGAAACCAGATTTAATTGAGAAGGTAAAATTATAGTTACTGTCTTAAGAATTAGTAGATGGAGAATGAAAGAGTTTGAGTAAATATACCACAAACCCAAGGACAGAGGCTGTCAATCAAGGTGCCCTATAACTTAGCCCCTACCTATTTTTCCCATTTTAATTTTCCTCTACTCCATTTCATACATTTGTGCCCCTTCTAACCAACACAACTTCTCCATTCATACCACAGTTTTTCATTTCTGTGTTCATACTGTTGTCTTTCTCCAAAATGTCTATTCCCCCACACCGTAGTACCTCCACCTCTCCTAGCCAGTCTCCAAAATCTTCATCCTTCAAGTGACACTTCATTCAAGAAGCTTTCTTTCATCACTCTAGGTATATATAAACTCTCCAAAGTACTTAATCTGTATCTTATCTTGTTTTTATTTTGCTTAATTTGACAAATATTTGAGATCCTGTTATGTACCAGGCTCTAAAGATTTGTGTATTTATATATTTGTGTTATCTACCCATTATGCTATCACATTTTTGACACAGGATTTTAAGTCTGATTCTTAGTAAGTTCTGATTCACAGTAACCAATACTAATGCCTTGCCCACAGTATGCATTCAATGGTGGTTTGAAGGAAGGCAGGCACACGGTTAAAAAAGATGGCTGTATGTGGGCTGGAGATAGCTATCATAGCAGGTACGATTTGCTATACATAATGTAGTGATCAGAGTTTTCAGAAAGGAGATGGTCTTAGATAGAGATTTTAAAATAAAAATAGAAATTAGAAATTAAGATGGGAATATTTCAGTTAATTGAATATGGGGTTCCGAAAGGGAAGGAGAAAAAGGTAAGGTTAGAAAAATTTGAAGTCAGACTGGGAAGGCATTAAATCCCAGGCAAAAGGATCTGGCTTTGGTAGCTGAAGAGTAGTGATTAAAAGTGCTAGAGATCTCATTCCTATATAAATGGAGGCCAGAGAGACCAGAATCATAAACAGATTGGACGGAATTAAAAATTAAAGAATCAAACCAGCCTCTATTTCCAGTTTCCTTGCTCCTAACATTTTTTTTCAATTTTTATTTTTCAAGTTTTAAGTGAATGACCATGTTATCTAAAGAACTAACCTTACATAAGCTCATTTCAGTTTGGTGAGACAATTTTTAAACATATAGGAAAATCAATCTGTTATATTTATGGATATTTGTAAATTGTTACTATGTTATAAATTATAAGGAGGAAGAAGCAGGAAACCTCTGATACTCCTTCCAAGATGTTTGCTATTCCAGATCCCTGACCAAACTGTTCTAGAAGGTAAGAACCAGAAATATTTCCTTCATCTCCTTTTTGAGGCTTCTAGGTCCTCCTAGGTTTCCTACTCTTATCAGTTTGTAGTCTTAAGGCTTCAGGTTTAGTCTATTTATACATTTAAAAAGTCATCTTGACAAGAGGGACCACCTGTCACAAAGTCTGTCCACTTCACTAAAAGCCTGCACAAGGACATAGCTATTCTCTGGGAAGCCTGGGACACCTGAGCTATGGAATTCCTCTTGCTGGAAGAAGGAAAAAAATCATAGACCTAGAACTTTTGCAACAGCTCCTGCTCTTACCAATTTGTCTATCCATTCTTTGGGACTAAGGAATCAACTAATCAGATCATAAATACAGTTTCTTCTGTCATCTTTCAAGATCAGACCTATACGCAGAATAGTCTGAGTGGAGTCATTTAATGAAAGGTAATCACTAACCAAAAATGTCTCCCTAATACTACCTGAAATCCACGAATTAGGGATTCATTTGAGTTAAAAACAAACAAACATGATCTTAGAAAGGATAACTGAGAAGAGACGTTGCTCTTGGGCTCTGTGTTAGGAAAACAATCTGATTAACCTAATCTACACAAAAAGAACAGCTTTTGGTTTGATCGGGGCAGGGTGGGGAGTGGGTGGGAGGAAGAACAGAGGATAGAAAATCTGTGAGGTCATTTTGGAACACAGTATATTTCCAAGGAGAAATCTAGGGAGGATTGGAGAGAACTAAACAACAGAATGAGGGCACTAGGATCCTAAAAGGTAGCCAAGCTAAGAAGTAGAAAAAGTGAGAAAAAGTCATAGCTCAGAGATTTTGGTGAATGAGCTCCAAAGGTTGACTTTACCTTGAGCTATTGCCAAGGTCCTCATTTACTCCTAGACATTCTGCCCAGCCCTCACTTTCTGTGGGGGCATCCAAAATGAGGTGGAATGTACCGAAACCCGGTAGGTAAATGTGGCCAAATGAGGCTGGGAGTGACAAATGTAGAGCTGAAGCACAGGAAGAGAAGGTTTCAAAAGTGGAGCCAAAAGAATTGGAATCCAAAATGGGATCCAATTCATTAGAATTAGAGGTGTTTGGAGACTTTTATGTTTCCTAGCATAAATTTTATTCAAATTGTTTATGCTGGAAATTCTGAGTGTGCTTGGGTCAAAGAAATACGTGATCGGCAGCCACTATTTAGAATTCACCAAGCTCCAATAAAACTGCTTCACTTGAGCTCAGAAAATGAAAACTGCAATAAGGCAAAAATTTGTAGAAACACAAACAATGAAAATTAGTTTCTCCATAGATGTTTCCAAAACATATATTACACTAATTATTTTCAAAAGTCCTTCAAGCCAAGGGTAATACATGTGTTTAGAGTGAAAACACTCAACAGTAATGGTGCTGCCTCCCCACCACCTTCATCTGCAACCACCACTGCTCATTCCTCTCTCAAGAGATGTCCAGTCCTGGTGAGAGCTTGTCCTGACAAGGCATATTATCCTCCTCTTCCCCCCACAGAGCCAGTAATGACCCTTTCAAAGTATACTAGCCCCATTTGCATCTGCTCATCTCTAGTCTCCTCCTCTCAATTTAATGGCTTCTTAATCTACTATGGGTGTGTGTGTGTGTGTGTGTGTGTGTGTGTGTGTGTACATATACATGTATAAAATTTCTAATCCTTTTCTAGACTGCATGACCAATCCCACCTTAACCCTTCCTAACTCACTCCCACTCCCCGTCTATTGATGTGCCAGTGGCAGTGGCTCTCTGGAGGTTGACCATTTACCTCTCAGACAGCTGAGCCTCCAAACTTGGTTCGATCTTTCTAATCTCACGCTATTTCAAAGAGATTTAGAAAAGTTATTTCAAGTTTCTTATTATTTACTTAGATGAAATATTGAACACTTCCATTCCAGTCTGTCCCCATGTCTCCCTCATAACAGCCTCTCCACACTGTTTAAATTAAGGCCAAAGTTAACAAAAGTTCCCTACTCCTTTCCCCCACCTACCATTTCTTATTGTTTTCCTCACCTGTATAGCAACCCTAACCAACACCGTTAACTGTTGTTATAAAAATATGGTAATGGCCCCAGAATTTGAAAATTATAGTGGCACTTTCACACTCGCTAAAATCCATGCTTCTTTTTCTGCATCAATTATTCTAATATGACTCAATATCCCCATTCTTTAGTGACTGTCTCTTCAGCTTTACACATTGTAGTCTCCTCCTTACAGCTGGCCAAGTCCCAGCATCATTCTTTGGCAATCATTGTAAGCCTTGTTCTAGCTGTCACCATTTGTTTCAACAAATGTTACCATACAGATAAGCTCTAACCTTGTTCTCCTGAGATTTATGGCACTTCGTTAGGCTAATAGCACCATCCAGTTACATTTATACAAGTACCTGACCTCACAAAATGTTTTCATATTCATTTTCCTCTTATCAGAGCCTCTTAACAACCCAGAGAGGTACCATTATTCTTCTCATTTTATAGATGAGGAAACCAAGATTCAGCAAGATTAGGCGACTTATTCAGAGCCAAGCAGATACTTAAATTCTACAGTCAATACCCTAACTTCTATGTTCGATCCTAACTCCTTCCCCATGCACATTTCTGAAAACAAATGTTGCTGCCCAGCAAGCCCCACACCTCTGGTGTTAAGTGTTACACGGGATGCTGCAGGCCCCGTGACAGATGCCTTGGTCCACATCAATATTTTTACTCTATTTTCCACTCGTAGCACCAGGTCTTGACACACAAACTCACCCCTCCCAATTTCCCACAGAGCTCTACTTCTCCCAAGTTAACCAAGTTCTTTTCTTCTGCTCGGATCATAGTCTTGCCCCTTCTCCAGTGATATCCACTCTGCCAGGAGAAAGGAAGAAGTCTTCCTCTCTTACTCGATGACTTACTCACTCACACTCTTTGGTTCAGCAGCCACAAACTCCTAACCACAAACTCTGTATAAGTGTAAACTTATTTATGGTCTTGGATCCATGCTCTCTGTCCTTCCCCTCTCCTGCCCTGTTTGAAACTATCCATTTTACAGTGTAACCTCCTGGCCCAGAAGGCTCTATTTAGCCATCTGTGGGTACCACCCAACATAATGCTTTGCATTCAAAGACACATAAACATTGATAATTATGACCTTTTAAAAAAATTATTCCTGTCCTTGATCTGAAATAATAATAGAAACCAGCTCCTGAAATCATTAAGAGCATTATTTACTTCACTTCGGAGTTTCTGAGCAGGAATTACCTTAAAAGAGCTGTAAAGTGAAAGACAAGGGCACATTTGTTTACATGCAATCCCTAAGGTATAAAATGAAATACTGAATAATTTGTTACTAGCTTTCCACCAACAACAGTCCAGCTCTACTGCATAGCAAGGTTACCCCGGGTAAGAGGATCCTAGTTACCAGCATTCTCATTACAAGGAGGAGGCAGGCCATCAGCTATTCCAATTGCACATGTGCTCTAGAAAAACAACAGATGGCTGCATATTACCTACCGGTTTATCCTTGATGGTGGGGCTTGACACACACAGGTATAGTTTCCCATCTTCTTCTAGGCAGGCATCTATCAAAGCTTGTACTGAGCTCTCCTCCTGGAACAGCAGAAAGGCATAGCCTTGGGGAGAAAAGAAAAAAAAAAAAGGGTAGGGGAAGAAATCAGTAAATTAAACGCAAAGTACTAATTAAAATTTTATCTCTTGTTTTACTTTGGCTTTGGCAAATTCTGACTGAAATCTAAACACTTGAAGTGGGAGATGGGCAAGTTATAGTCACTGAGACTCTCATGTGCCAGGCATTGTATTAGGCGCTCTACAAATACTACCTTGCTTTAGGCTTGCAACATGCTACAACATGGATACACCTTGAAAACATTATGCTAAGTGAAAAAAGCCTGGCACAAAGTACCACATATTGTATGATTCCATATATATGGAATGTCTAGAATAGGCAAATCTATAGATATAAAAAAAAATAGATTAGTGGTTGCCTAGGTCTGGGGTACTGGAAGGAAGAGGTACAGAGTTTCTTTTTAGGATGATGAAAGTTTTCTAAAATTGATTATGATGATGGTTGCATAACTCTGTGAACATACTGAAAACCACTGAACTATATATTTTAAATGGGTGAACTAATCAATAAGGAAATAACATCCTTAAATGATACATTAGAACAACTGGACATAATCGACATTTACAGAGCCTTTCATCCCAAAACAGCAGCTTATACATTCTTCTCTAGTGCACATGGAAAATTCTTAAGGATAGACCATATGCTGGGACACAAAACTGGCCTCAACAAATTTAAATAAGACTGAAATCATACCAAGCATATTCTCTGATCATAATGCTTTGAAACGAGATTAACTATAAAAAGAAAGTGAGAAGAACCACAAACACATGAAGAATAAACAACATGCTACTAAAGAATGACTGGGTCAGAGAAGAAAGAAAAGGCGAGATCGAGAGATACATAGAAACAAATGAGAATGAAAATATAACATATCAAAACTTTTGGGACACAGCAAAAGCAAGCAGTAAGAAGAGGAAAGTTCATATCACTATAGGCTTATCTCAAGAAACAAAAACAAGCTCAAATAAACAACCTAACATCACACCTTAAAAAACTAGAAAAAGAAGAACAAATGAAGCCCAAAGTCAGCAGGAAAGAAATAATTAAAATGAGAGCAGAATTAAATAAAACTGAGAACAAAAAGACAAAAGAAAAAATTAATGCAACAAAGAGCTGGTTCTTTGAGAAGATTAATCAAATTGACAAACCCCTGGCTAGACTCACTAAGGAAAAAAGAGAAAGGACACGACTAAACAAAATCAGGAATGAAAGAGAATTTAAAACAGGTACCACTGAAATACAAAGGATGCTCTGTTTTCCCAAGGATACTCCCCTGTCTCATGACAGGGTATACAATCTATAAACATGGCCACTAGCTGGAGGATTTCCATGGATACTTTGTTCCAGCTTTGTTCAGTTTAATTCAGGAAGATTTACTGAGCAACTGATGCAAGTGGGACCCAATCTATGGATTATGAGAAAATTTGAGGTGAATGAGACTAGGTTCCTGCTGTCAAGAAATTACGTGGTAGAAGAAACAGACATTTAGACAATTAACTACTTGCTACAAAGCTGAGGGAGACAAGTGAAGATAAAAAGTGCCATGGGAGCCCAGGAGCAAGGACTGATTTGGGAGAATCAGCAATGATGTCAAAGAGGATAACAGACATTCAAGGGGCCAATTCTGGCTCTTGGTGCCACACTGGTATTCATGAATGGCAGCTGAGCAAAGGCCCTTCGTGAGCTAGTCTAAGCCTGAGTATTAAAGTTTCAACCTATCTACAACCCCTCTAGCTTTGCTAAGTCTCTCAGCCATCCCCTCCACTCCCAGCCCTCCTACTGACTTCAGAGGAAACCATCACCAATACAGTTTTCCTCCAGTGCATTTCATGCCAGAAAGATGTAACTGGTGGAAAAGGATAAGAACTCCCATATATTCAGAAGATTCTCATACATCGAACAAAGGTGTTAATCAACTGGCCTTGAAGCAAAGCTCTCCGGAATCCTGGGCGGCACGTAATAACAGTGGCAGTGGGTAACGAATAATGGGTACTTGTAATTTGTTTTTAAATCCTTTTCTCCAAACTCTTCATCTATTATACAGAACATCCAAGGAAACGCAGTAGGAAGAAAAAGATCAACCACCACCCAGCACACCAAGAGTGGCTGATGCAACAGACAAAAGCCACCACACAAGCCCACAGGAATGAGTGTGTAGTTGCATGAGGGAGGCTGCCTATCTGGTTGGACCCAGAGCTGTTTTCTGGGCTTTGCTCCCAGGCCAGAGGAGTTGGAGGATTCAGCAGGTGGCCAGGCAAGAAAAATAAAACCTAATTACAAAAATACAAAAGATAATATATCATTTCTTCATATCTTCTCTCTTTTGGAAACAGTATCAAACTATCACCAAGCTCCAGGGAATCTATTAAAAATTCAGTGTTTTCATTTAATGTGAGAACATTAATTTCACTTGACAAAGAGATGAGTGGGTTCAAAGATGCAAATATCATAAAGAAAAAGTCTTAGCACATGCTCTTAAACCTGCCTCACCAGGTTAAATCCTGGTACAGATCTTCCACAAGGGGTATACAGGATCTTTTGTTCTTGGAGAGGACCCTGTCGGTGAACACTATGCACAGGCACATCAAAAAGGCCTGGGGATGGGGCATGCTCAGAGAGTTGGTGCTTTCTCCAGCTCCTTGCCTTTGGAAGGCCACCAAGTTGAATGTACCTTTCCTGCACATCACTGTGCACCCTATGCCATCTTCCAAATCAAATCCTGTACTGGGTTCAATTCAGGATCAGGAAAAGAAGTGTGTCTCCCCATTGCAGCTGACTAGCTACCACAAATACACACAGATTTTCAGTCAGGACTATCTCACAGTCATAAATGTCAACATTGGCAGTAGACAGTAAAAACAACTGGAGTCACAAGTAAAAGCCTGCTACAATATTATTACTGAGAAAAATATCTACAACTTATTTTCCTTTCCTAGGGAATGGCCAATAATACTTTGCCAGTTTCTTCAGGATGGCTCTTTTACAACAAATCATCTCTAGTCCCTGGTCAGCAAGCTACCACTTTCAATAATGACAATATTCTCTAAGCACTACAGATAAGGTGTGTGACTCAAGTCCAACAATTTCCTTCAATTCTACTTCCTACTCCAGGCCTTCCAATCAAAACAAAATCTGCCAGAAACATCCAAACTAACCCTTGAAAACAATTTTATGATACCTTCACCTACTAAAACACCTTCTGATACCTCAAGGTCAAGCAAACGAAGATGATAATAGAAATCAGAGAATTAAAAAGAAAATCAGGAAGACTCCTTCAAACACATTTCCCTTTGATCTTTAGAAATTTAAGGTCTAAGTAAACGAAGTAGAAAAATATCCCTTCAAGAATAACAAAGTCAATGTGAGACAGAAATTAAATCAATGATTTACTAAAGGGCAAGTTCCAGATGGTACTATGTAAAGGTTCTGGACTAGGAGTCAGAAGGTCTGGAATTGGGTCTAAGTCCTAACATTTACTAGCTGAGTGGTAATAACAGCTAATAGCTAGCATTCATTGAGCATCTACTATGCACCAGGCACTATTCTAAGTGCCTTATGTGTATTAACGTGTTTCATCTTCACACATACTCTGTGAGGTAGGCACTATTTTAAATTGTTTTACAGTTAAAGAAATTGTACAGAGTGATTAAGAGACTTGTTCAAGGTCACCAAGTAGGTGGTGGAGCCATGAACTTAAATTTATTAACGAAGCTTCTGAGTCTTGGTTCTATCCTCTGTGAAATGAAGAAACTAAGTATTTGTCCTGATTATCTTACAGAGACGTAGGTTGTGAGACAATATATGTAAAGGTGATTTGTAAACCAGGATATCATGCAATTTTTCTTTTACTGCATTTTCAGTTATTTATGTGATATGTAAAGTTGTCATTTTGCATATATCTCATTATAAGAATTAGAGTTAAAATTAATAATATATACTTTCTACTTAGCATTTGCAAGCATTTGGTGAATAAAGGGCAATAATCTAGATACTAAAGAAAATAATCTTAAAGTCATTTGAATGATAGGATGACTATTACTGTAAACAAGCAATCAAGTGACTGAATATTTGCTTTCATATATCATTGGCCATTTCTACCAGGAGAATTATCAGATGTGGTATTATTTGCTGATTTTAATACATTCTTTAAATAAAAGCCTGTTATAACTATAAATTCATCTCATCAAACTGTCCCTATGATGGCAAGTTCTTCTATTAGTTTGAAAGGAATTTAAAAAACTTGGCCAAAAAATTATAAACTCTGTTCTCCCTTGCCCTGTGAGCCAGTAAGAGATAACAGGATTATAAAACTCCTCAAGCTTCAGAAATGGTGACCTTGTTTCCCAAGTACCTGAGGAGTGTGCGGGGACTTCAGAGGTGTGGTGAGCTATGGGAGGCCCTCAACTCAGAGTCGGTCTGTGGGTGGAAATATGAGCTCTGGGGAAGCAGAAGGAACTCTTGGCACTGTCATCATCACGAACCTGGGTTACAGGCAGGATGGGTGGCAGAACTGCTTGCTTTTCCACTGGTACCAAATAGACTGGGGGAGGAAGGGCAGAACAGTGAGGGATTTTTGGAGGCCTGGATTGACCAATGTACTTCTCTGGGGTAGAGAGAAACAGGAAAATATTAGAGGGGGGAGTGCTAAATTGGGATGATTCCATTTTATTTGGCTAAGGTTTTGAACGGAAAATTTAATTAAAAGAATTTTTTCCTCTTAATACCTAAGAACACGTTGAATATAACAACCTTCAAAGTATTCTTGGCTACCTTTCAAAAACAAAGCTTCCCGAGTGCTTAAATACATAAATTTTTATGTTATAATTTTTTACACTGATCCTTAGTACAAATAACAATCACCACCAACTTCATCACCACAAACACTAGTTATTAAGTGCTTACTATGTACCATATAAAAAACGATGCTTATTGGTTTTCAGTGTATTTTTAAGTTTTATTTAGAATGAAGGCTCTTAAGGGAGTTAAAGAGCAGATTTCACTAAATTAAATAAGATTTTAATAAAATAAATGTTACCGTCGCAGTAATAATTAACTTAAGCAAGAACTGTGAATATATCCTAAAACCATTGGGTGAATTTGGGGAGGGGATACACACTAGTCACATAATCTTCAAGTATCACTTCATAGGCCAGTATTGCAATGGGAGGAAAAGATATTTTCTTAATGGAGGAATCTGGCAGGTAACACCATAACAAAAACGATCAAACTGAACATCACCACCAACAATAAACTGACATCACTGGGCGGCTTCATCCTGTACTTCATCCTGTACATCCTTCTCAGTGCAGCATACCATCTACGCAGTCTTCCTGCTAACAGTGCTTCACCTGAATCTCATTTAGGGGAAATAATCAGATAATTCCAAATTAAGTGAAATTCCATAAACATCTGGCATGGACTCTACAAATAATACAAAAGACAAAAAGCTTAGGAAACTGTCTAAATCAAGAGAGTAAAGAGATTCAACAACTAAATGTAAGGCTAGACTTTGAGTGGATCTTGGATTAAAAAAAAAAGAAAGCTCTATAAAACATTACTGGAACAATCCGGCTATTTCTTGTTCTCAGGAGACATGCTACAGTATTTAAGAGTAAGGGGTCTTGACGTCTACAACTTACACTCAAATGATTCATCAAATAATATACATGTATATATACACATACAGACAGAAAAGAGAGAAAGTAAATGTAGCAAAATGCTAATGATGGGTGAATCTAGAGGATGGCCATATAGGTGTTCACTGTACTATTCATACAACATTTTTGTAGGTTTAAAATTTTCAAAATAAAAAATTGTGAAAAAAAAATTAAAAACCATAAACTCTTTCTGGAGAAGAGGGTTATATACTCTCCTATTCTCTAAAGGAGGTGTAGGGTCTTTTGAAAAACCCAATAGCTCTTAAAATCAACTAATGTTCTTAGTGGTTTACATGTTTCAACATCAACTTCAATGGGAAAATAATTCCAGCTAATAGAGCTGTGCCCTGAACTGCAGCTGCCTTCAAAATATGGTGGCTGACTGAGCAATGGCCAGTTTCTGATTAAGTGAGAAAAGTTCCAGAAGGAAAGATTCATGATCTGCACACAGAAAGAGAGAGAGATCTGTCTCTGCACAGAATCCGGGCTCCCTGATTTCCTATGACCTTCCTAGAGAGACCTGAAGGGCACCTCTCCAGCCAGAGCTGCCTGAGTTCAGACTTTTTTTTTTTTTTTGGCACAGGAAGTCTGTTCCAAACTTTCTCTCTGACCTTGGCTTTCAGGTCAGAAGACTTACCTGGTTTGCCTCAGGAGTCTTTGTCTTTGGATTCAATTCAATAGAACCAAAAATATTTAAGAGGTACAAAGGCATGATACTAGGCACTGAAGCTACAAAGATGAATAAGCCAAGCAAGAACCCTGCCCTGGAAAAATTTAACCAGTAAATAAATAACTAAGAAACAACATGAAAGTGCTATGTTGGGGGTATATCCTACACAACACTGGTGAGAGACAAATAGAACACAGAGGTGTCCAAAACCAGGGAAAGCTATAGTGCAAAGGCCATATCTGAGCTGGAGGAGAATTACTTTTCTAGGAAGTAAGGACATTCCAAGTTCAGCAAAGAGCACAGGTCAAGGCATGGAAGGGTCAAAGGGCTGGCACATTTAGGAAACAATGAGTAGAGTTCAAGAGAGTGTAGGATTGAGGGCAGTGAGTGAGAAGAGATAAAGCAGCTCATCAGCCCCTGCCTGCTGCTGGAGAACACTGCAGGTTTCTAAACTGGATTCCTTATTCATTTTTCTCTTGAATGAGAATATCTGATCTCCAAGACTTAGTGAACACTTACTGTGCGCCCTAGGGACTGCAGGGGAATACTGACATGATCAAATCCTTATTCTCAAGGAATATATGAGCTAGTGCAAGAAAGTCATGAAGAATAAGTATATAAAGAACTCTAATCTAGAAACAATGCATTAAGGATACTAAGAAGTATCTTTTAAAATGTATTTTTTTAAAAGTTGAACTTCATAGAAAAAAAACAGATTTTCTTTTTCAGTGAAGACATGGATAGAAAAATCTGAGAAGACTTTCTGTAGGTGGTGGCACAAGAGCCAGATATTATTTAGCACCTATTAAGCCTTAATTGTATGACATAGGTGAAAAAATGATGAACATTCCAAGGGAAGGAATTAGCCTAAGGTAAGATGTAGAGATGGTTCTGCAGGTACTGCTCAAATCCATGGATGTCTAACCATTCCCATTAGATTCAGAAATAAACATATTTCTTTGATTATACTTACCACATAGTGCTGAAGCTCAAACACTGTGGTTCTAGCCTGCTTTATGTTTTCTATTACACTAGTAACTTTCTTTGTGGGCTTGTTACTTGGCAGGCAGGGATGGGGGAAGGTAGGAATGGACATGAAAATAAGTCTGATGGATAGAGCCACCTCAGAGTTGAAAACTGGCAATCTACTTTCTGGGTTCTTAGAAAAGTCCTGCAGTCCAGGGCAGTGACCTAGGCATTTGAGCTTAAAGTCTGTTCTTTTGGCATAACCACACATTCCCTATATAACGAGGTCCTTGTGAAATCTGCCAACCTGTTTGTTCTAGTCACAGTCAGTTCTATCAAGCTCCTGACCAAGAAAACTGAAACCAGACTACAGGTGTGGGAATAAAACTGGTCAAACTAGTCAGGCAGTTTTATTATTACCAAGCATTACATTTTCATCAAGGGGAAGGACATTAATATTACTTAGCACCTATTAAGCCTAGTACTGTGTTGGTAGATATGTGTACTGTCTCATATAATCCTTTTAATAACTCAAGTAGTATTAACTCTGAGTAGTATTAACTCAGATGAGTAAACTGAGGTTCAGAGATTAAATAATTTGCTTAATGTCATATAAGTAGTAGCTGCTAGTGACCATATCTGAGTCCACAAATACTTAGCTCTTGCCCCATTGCTTGCTGCTGTCTCTCATTCGGCATCAAACAAGTGGCGAATTCTACATTTTAAACCAGCAGACACTTCCCTACACGTGACACTTTAGCCTTGCTTGTACATTGCCTGAATTTTGACAATCTAATTTCTCTTTCTCCTTGCACTTTAATAAACCTCTAATGAGTTCTTAATGCTACTATCAATGAGTTTTCTCTGTGCCACTGTTTCCCCTTCTCAAGACTAAAGCTATCCATTCTGTTTTGAAAGACAACCCAAGTCTTTGCTCCCAGCTTTCAAAACTTTGCACCAGATCCTCTCAGTCAGCTTCCCACTTCTAACTCTCTCAACTGACATATCTTCTTGGTCTCCCTTGCTCATAGCCTTAGCCCTATCCAATTCCTGTCAGCAAGTCCTGTTCCAAGCTACATCCTCTTCTAAAACATTCTCTCTGCCGCAGCCTGCCAAATTTGCACCTTCCATTTCACTTCCTGAAATCTACTCCCTTGCAGAGAAAGTTCTCATCAGAGATGGTTTTGGCTTCTCTCCCTTTCTAGCACCTCTGCCTGGGCATAGCATAACAGGTACTTCTGGGACAGGTTACAAGATGTCTCTGATGTTTATGTGGCTGCTCAGGCTTTGTCCTGTGCCCTGCAAATTCCTACTGGCTACTCCTTTTTATACAGTCCCTCAAACCATAAATGCTTTGAAATCGAAGACTGACTTTTATAGTTCATTTTCAAAACAATGTAGATGAGACAAGTAATAAAACAATTTAAACTGAGGGTATGCTAAGCTTTTAAAAGCAACAATAGGATGCTGCTCCACCTGTCAAAATAAGACAAAACAAGAAGCCACTCTTGTGGCTCTGCAGTGCAGTTCCCATGTTTTTACAAGAAAATCTTTCCTGAGAATGAAAATTTCAGTTGATTAAATATGAAAATATAGGATTCACTGAAGAGTATGTGTACTATAAACCTGCGTTCAAAGGGAGTGGGTCAAAGTATTACTCAAAAGCTTACAAACTGCAAAAGGTTAACTACTGACTAAATCTTTTAGCTTCCCTACTTGATCGGTTTATGTAACTCAAAAGGTGGAAAAACTTGGAATCTGGGCCTAAAACAACACTGACTTATTTCCATTCAAGTTATGCTACAAGGGAAAAAAATTTGAAGTTTGAAAACTTTCCTTTCAAAAGCCAGATTTAGACAAACTGAAGGAAAAAGAAACAGATGCCTAAATCCAGCCCATTGCAGCTTCACAATGACCTATTTTTGTCCACTTAAAGTAGATACCTCTTTCCTGTTCTTCAAACAGTATCTCCTTAGCTGGTTGGCTCAAAGTTGATCTGATCCCGCATGGCCTAGCTTGTGCCAGATTCACGAAACATGCTGGTATTGCATAAACTTCCACAACTGCATGACCTAGGTGACAAGGACCAGCAGTCAAGCCAGCCTGGAAATATATGATCACTAGTAGAAATAGCCACTCAGAAGTACACAGTTTACTCAAGATGGGTGGGAATTATCAGAGCACAAGGCATGGATCACTTTTGCATATATATGCATGCCTGTTATTGTTACCGTCTGTCTAGATACTGTGCTCTTGGACTGCCAGAATTGAAGCTGGCTGCCCAAGAGGGCTGAGGATGACAGCCTCCTCCATTCCACTGCCAGCATTGCTGACTTCTGAATACATTTTCAGAGCCACATGGCCAATCTCCCGTCCAACATCTGCAGCTGGCTGCTATCCTTGCCTTTGCCCCAGAAGTCTCTGCCAACAGCGGTAGTGCAGCTGTGCTTACTACTCAGGAGATGCCAATTCCTCTCCTTGGCCCTAGCCCCACCACAAAAGGTAAGACTACTGGCAGTATCAAGAGCAACTGCTTAGTACATAACCATGGATAGAAGGCTCAGAGTGGGTAGACATTTTTTTGTACCTCTATTGACTGCAACTTTGTATGTGGGCTATTCTCCCAGGAGGCAATGAAAGAGGTTATGCTAAACATATCTAACATCATAGGAGCTTATCATGCCCAATTTATCTTCCTAGCTGCCACATTCATAGCCCCATATTCGAGGAAGCAGAATTAAGCTGTTTTCTTTTCCTTTTTTTTATTAAGCAGTCAAAGGTTAAAGGGCCACTATCATTAAGATGGCCTATGTCATAGCTAGGTATTAAAAGATGAACTGGCCAATCAGATTCCCTCTCTCTGGAATTCAGCTAGAAATATGAAAACAATTGGCCCACTGGAAGCACAAACAGAGAGGAGCACATATGCAGAGAAGAGCTGAGTCATAATAATGGTGTAGCATTACAATAAAGAATTAACAGCTCCTACTGTTCAAATCCCTGGAGCCTGCCGTCCCCTAGCACAGTCTCACGACACCTGGTTCTATCATAGCTCCTATTTTTGGGCTTTCCTTGTCACATATAACTACATCCCAAAACCTATCCTTGTAGTCAAAAAACTCAACTACAAAGCAGTGCCCTCATGTCCAGAAATGGTGTGGCGTCACCCAAGACGCAAAATTCCATGCTTAAACTACAGCTAAAGTACAGCTCAGACCTACAACCTCATTTTAAACCAGCTCTTGGAAGTACCACAGCTATGTGAGTATGAATAACTGAATAGAAGAGTTCAGGATAAAGCCAAGGACCACTTTCAATTTGAAATAGCCATGAAAGTGTACCATGGGTCATATAGCTTAAGATGCTAATTTCTATATAAAATATAGTCTTGTAAATAATGGCATAATTTATCATATTATATAGTTTAAACCTATCTTCATTTCCCACAAATGATACACACTAGTAAAACAAATAAAAACAACTTCTTTTACAATTTACCAGGTAAAATACTACAAAAGCTGTGAGCTCTTAAGAAAAGACACTTCATCTCTTTGTGTCTTAGTTTAAATTGGGTTGATTGAGATAATCTTTAAGGAACTTTCTGGGTCTAATATTTGATGGACTCTATTCTTTCAGCAAGTAATGAACTCATCATTTGCAAAGATAAAATTCATTCATTTAACAAATATCTGAGGGCCAGTCACTGAGGCAGGTATGCAACGTACTGGGTATATAGCGGTGAACAAAACATAAAAAACTCTACTCTTGGCTGGAGCCTGTTCTCATTGACTGACCAGAGTACGCGAATTCTCTGCTCCAAGCCCGACCAGACTGCCTGATCCCAGCTTTCAACTCTTTGAAAACACTAAGAATAATGTCCCTGCATCAATTTTTACTAGAGCAAATCACCTGTCACGCCTGGAATAGGGATAGTACTCAGATTGCCTTTAGTTCCAATAATCATGAAGTCCACCTCTATAAGAAGAATGGGAGCCAGTGAGTAAAAGCTCATGAACTCAAGGAGCAGAATGGACACATCATAGGTATCAACTGGGATCCCAAGAGCGACCGACTGCATCGTCACTTGTGAGGCCGACCACAATTCCTATGTCTGGAGTCAGAAAGATGGTGTCTGGGAACCAATCCTGATAATCCTGAGAACTAATTGCACAGCCACTTTTGTCAAGTGGTCATTGCTGGAGAATAAATTTGCCGTGCTAAGTGGAGCATGACTCATTTTGTTTGTTACATTGAGTTCAAAAATGACTGGTGGGTAAGCAAGCACATTAAAAAGCCAATTCGCTCCAGTCCTCAGCTTGGATTGGCATCCCAACAATGTTTTGCTGGCAGCAAGATTATGTGATTTCAAATGCAGAGTTTTCTGCATACATTAAAGAAGTGGATGAAAAGCCAGCCAGCACATCCTGGCACAGCAAGAATTTGGTGGCAGCAGCACTGGTGGCTGGGTACATGGGGTCAGCTTCTCTGCCAGTGGGAGCTGCCTGGCCTGGGCCAGCCATGACAGCACCAGGTCTGTTGCCAGTGCCTTAAAAAGCATGCAGGTCTCAATTCTGAAAACAGAGTTCCTGCCCCTTCTGAGTGTATCATTTGTCTCGAAGAATAGCGCTGTAGCTGCTGGCCATGACTGCTGCCCAGTGCTCTTTAACTGTGATGACCGCAGCTGCTTGATTTCCGTCTCCAAGCTAGACATTCCAAAATTTGGCAGAATGTGTCTGCCATGGAACACTCTGGCAACGGGAGGGCCTGGACTGAGGACCATAATATAGCGTTGGAGACAATGCACCAGAATAGCAGCACTCAAGAATCTATTTATGATGTGGACAAGCAAGATTGTCTCAAATTTTGCACTACTGGCATCGATGAGGCCATGACGATTTGGTATTTCAAGACCTTAGAGTCGTCTATCTAGGGACTTTGGATAATGTGAAGCTGAGTGAGCCTCCCAGATCCAGCATGACAGACTGACAAACTGCAGGATGGCAGCTCTGACATTTGCATAATGGTGAAAAGAGCCAGCTACAAAAAAAAACACTGAAGACATATCGCAAAAATGTCTGTGTGTTTTTGTTTGACTATAATTGGTGAAAGTGTTGGTTTTATAAAAAACAGCAGTGATTGGGTTTCGTTTCGGTTTGGGGTTTTTGTTTGTTTGGTTTTTGTTTTTGCTATTTAATTCCATTCTTGACCAAAGCTTCTCTTTTAAACAGTTTATGATGGAAATTGTCACACTAACTTAAAAGAAAGGGTGGAGAGGTATATAAAATGCTAAAAAAATTAAATAAAAATACTGAATGTTCAAAAAAAAAAATCCTACTCTCATTAAAACTTACATTCCAATCTGGAAAATAAATAGAAAAATGTAATTTTTTCAAGTTATGTAAAACAGTTTGAAGAAAAATAAAATAAGGGTAAGAGGCATAGAGAGCAAGAGGATAGAGAGGTAGTTATTTTAGATAAGGAAGTCAGGAAAAAAGAAGTACTAAGGCCCTAAGAAGACTTAACTGACCTCAAGGAATAGCAAAAAAGTGTGGCCAGAGAGAGAATGATGGGAGATGACATCAAAGAACACCCAAGATTCAACAGATGAGACCTAAGAGGAAAAGGTTTAAACACTTAAAAGTATAAGATTCATACTAATGTGGTTCCTGGCCTCTGCAGGGGTCCATTATTTCCAAACATACAGGCCAAAAGGTAAGTCCACAACTGCAGTGTACCATTTATGACTTGAAACTTAACCAAAAAAAAAAAAAAAAAAAAATTGTAGCAGATGTCCAAATTAGCATGAACTTCATAAAGAAAACTGCTTTGGGAAGCCATGCGATAGCAAATCCGGAGCCATTAAGATT
>NW_011888849.1:1896112-1898520 GCF_000151845.1 Pteropus vampyrus | reverse complement strand
ATTCAATGTGTATTTTCTTGTTTAATCCTCATAACAAACCCAAAGTAGACACTATTATTATTTCCATTTAAAAAGAGATTTAAAAAGAGCTTTATGAAGATTAATAATCAGTCCAAAGATACTTGCTGTATGGCAAGTAGTGGCACAGGAATTCAACCTAGGTGGCTTACTCAGAGCCTGTACTCTTAATCACTGGTTACCCAGCCCAAGTCCTAGGCCTGGCAGTAAGGCTACCACATAACTCTGCCTTAATTAAAGTCTGCCTTGAACATGCCTACCTCTGGGCTATTCCTGAATGAGAATAGTGTAGTGAAATATTTAAGAAGCTTGGGCTCTAAGGTCAGCCTGTTTAGGCTCAAATCCCAGTCCTATCATTTAACACATGACCATGGACAAACTACCCTCTTCTAAATCTGTTTCTTCCTCTATAAAATTGGAACAACAAGGGTACCTACCTGTGGAGTTGAGAAGATCAAATGAGACTTAGCATAGAAAATAGTAACCTATATATACGCTGGATCACAACGAGTCCTCAGTAAATGTTAGCTATCCTAATTATCATAATTTCAGCCCTCTGAAATTTTTGCCTATTCTTTTCCTGCCTAGCTTTTAAGACCAAGGTCTTACACAGTCCACAGTAATTTGTTCCTCTTCTGGATACCTGGAATGGTTTACTCACTTGTCATTAACCATAAGTTGATCTGTATTTTAATAAAAATAACAATTCTTCATAATACCAACTGTATGCAGGGGCTGTTTGAAGCATGCCACACAGATTTACTCATTTTAATCTTCATTGCAATTTTATGAAATAGGTACTACTATTATCCTTCTTTTGCAGGTGATGAAATTAAGGCACAGAAAGGCTAAACGGCATGTGCCTAAGGTCATATAGTCAATAGGTGGGGGAGCCCAGCGAGTCTATTTCCAGAATCCATGCTTTTTACCATTACAAAATATTTCATATCTGTATTTCCATGTCTCCACTGAAAAACTGCAGCCTTCTCAACAAGAATGGTGCCTTCTCTAGATCACCCACAGGCAAAATACAGACTCTTCCACAGACTGACATGCAACAAATATTAGATGAAGCGATATTCCCAATGCTGCATGATCATGTGTACTAGGACCAAAGTCCTCTGTTTGCATTTATTCTGTTCTCTTGCCACCCCTTTTCAACAACTATCTGCAAATTACCTGTGCTCAAGCTATTATAAACATAATGATGTTGAGTAGTATTCTAAGCATGCCCTAACATTTGGGAGAAGTTCTCTTTCCAGGACTCACAATTTCAGCTCTACTGTGTCAGAACTAAAATGCATGAGAATGCAATCTCAGGAAACTTTTCCTCAATATTTTGATTAGAGTTTGACTTCTTTTAATCATCTAGAACTAAATGTAGGAAACACAATGTAAGACTGCTTCAACTGTATCCATAGCTATTATAAAGTATTTTAAACTGACATTTCTACTGGACCTAACTCCACTCTCCTTCTACCTCAAAGACAAACATTACACAAATATCTTCATGTCTACTCTCTCTGGGGAACTAATTTAGGGAAGGAAAAAAAATCCTACTTCTTCATCATTTTCTCTTCCTTCATAGCATTCCAACCACACTTCCTTCATTTGTTCAAAAATACCAAGCCCTTTTCAAACTCAGTACTTCCCATATGGTACTCCTCTGCTTGGAGCTTGCTTCCCTACATTTTCTAGCCAATTTCTCAATTTCCAGGTCTGCTTAACTACTATTTTCTCAGAGAAGCTCTCTCTATATCTCCAATCTAGGCTGATATCCCCCCTTTTAAAGTCTCCCTCTGTATTCTCTATTCTTCCTTTAGAGAACTACCACAGTTTGCGATTGTGTTTATTTTGTGACCATTTGACTATTTTTCTTTTCTTTTCTTTTTTTTTTAAATAATTTTCTCCTCTTTAATCCCTCCCCCCCCCAACATTTCCACCCCTGACCTACAGATGTTGCCAGCTCCCCTTAAGAACTGGATCTCTGAAGGCGGGGCATCTCCTCCCACAAGCTCGTGGCGCACACAAGGCCTGGTGCACCTGGGGTATGGTTCGTGGCTCCACCTAAGGCACGAACCCAGGACCTTCTACACGTAAAGCAGATGTGCTAACACTACACTATGAGCCACCCCTGACTATTTTTCTTATCTCTCCCACAGGACTGTAAGTTCATGAGATCGAAAAGAAATCATGAGGACACACAATCTAATGGCCATGCCTTCCTAACCTTCTACGTTCTCAGTGGTGCTCTGAAGAACACCAACCAATTACCTGCTTATGGCCCACAGACAAACTGATCAAGAGGTTTCTGCCTATCTTCAAATGGTTAGTCAAATGCCTCAGTGGTCCTCATGCTGGGGAGAGCCCAGCCTCCATCACCTTCCACT
>NW_011888849.1:1893675-1896062 GCF_000151845.1 Pteropus vampyrus | reverse complement strand
AGGAAACACAATGTAAGACTGCTTCAACTGTATCCATAGCTATTATAAAGTATTTTAAACTGACATTTCTACTGGACCTAACTCCACTCTCCTTCTACCTCAAAGACAAACATTACACAAATATCTTCATGTCTACTCTCTCTGGGGAACTAATTTAGGGAAGGAAAAAAAATCCTACTTCTTCATCATTTTCTCTTCCTTCATAGCATTCCAACCACACTTCCTTCATTTGTTCAAAAATACCAAGCCCTTTTCAAACTCAGTACTTCCCATATGGTACTCCTCTGCTTGGAGCTTGCTTCCTTACATTTTCTAGCCAATTTCTCAATTTCCAGGTCTGCTTAACTACTATTTTCTCAGAGAAGCTCTCTCTATATCTCCAATCTAGGCTGATATCCCCCCTTTTAAAGTCTCCCTCTGTATTCTCTATTCTTCCTTTAGAGAACTACCACAGTTTGCGATTGTGTTTATTTTGTGACCATTTGACTATTTTTCTTTTCTTTTCTTTTTTTTTTAAATAATTTTCTCCTCTTTAATCCCTCCCCCCCCCAACATTTCCACCCCTGACCTACAGATGTTGCCAGCTCCCCTTAAGAACTGGATCTCTGAAGGCGGGGCATCTCCTCCCACAAGCTCGTGGCGCACACAAGGCCTGGTGCACCTGGGGTATGGTTCGTGGCTCCACCTAAGGCACGAACCCAGGACCTTCTACACGTAAAGCAGATGTGCTAACACTACACTATGAGCCACCCCTGACTATTTTTCTTATCTCTCCCACAGGACTGTAAGTTCATGAGATCGAAAAGAAATCATGAGGACACACAATCTAATGGCCATACCTTCCTAACCTTCTACGTTCTCAGTGGTGCTCTGAAGAACACCAACCAATTACCTGCTTATGGCCCACAGACAAACTGATCAAGAGGTTTCTGCCTATCTTCAAATGGTTAGTCAAATGCCTCAGTGGTCCTCATGCTGGGGAGAGCCCAGCCTCCATCACCTTCCACTCAGTTGTCCCAACAACACTTAAGAGGACAGGTGATGTGCCTGGCCACTATTTCTCTATGTGGATTTTAAGTCCTCCACAGTCCATTGAAATGGTGATGGTTTTACAAACCCTACTCCATATCTGTACAGATAGATGAATAAATGATTCTGTTTATTTTATTAGGCATACACTTTCTCAGACTTCATAGTGAATGGTTTGTGTTTTCCTCTCTACGTATATGGAAGCCTAAAATGTATGGCCAAACTGTACCTAATGGCCAACCTAAGGTGACCTAAAGAAAAGAGAGGCATTACCAAGAAGGCATGATCCTGAATTAAAACCTAAGGAATTTAAGGAAAAGTATAAATAGCACAAGGGGGCATTCTTAAGAAGGCACAAAATAGTTTAGGGTGAACTACCCAGATGTTCCCAACATTCAAAGCAATGGGCATGGATTCTAAAAGTTAGCTTCAGTTTCAGAATAACACCACATTTCTTTAGGTCCTCCCCAAATAGGTCAATCTTCAGAATTTAGCTAAGAGCAAAACACAACAGGAGTCAACAGTATAATAATTATTCTTCCTCCTTGACCCCAATCACCAGAAAGGCAATCTGCTCTCTGAGGATGCGAGCCTGAGGACCAGAATCAAGAGATCCAAATTCTCTTCTTAGCCTGGCTCTCACTGGTCCATCTCAACATTTAACCTTGGTTGTAAAATAAGGGAACCAGCTCTAATGTTATATACTTCTGTATTATTATGCTGTTATATAGGAGTGGTAGCAAAAACCATAGAGTTTATAGAGCTGCTAAGCTCTGTACTGCTCAGACCAACCCAAACATTCTTCCTTCAATTTTCAGTAATGAATTTAGGATATTATAAATGGGACATATATATAGAAAAGAAAGACAAAGAGAATGCTGGTCCAGAAGCCATTAGGCATAGGGTATGACTAAGAGAAGTGAAAATATTTATCTTAGAAAAGAGATGATTTAAAAGAGAGTATGATAGTCTTTTAAGTACTAAAAGATAGATGAGTAAAAATTGTAGGGAAGCATCTGAATCAATAGAAGAACAAAATTTAATAATTAGTTAGGTCTACAAATATATCGACTTCTTCTGAAATAAACTGCCTCCTTTGTCACTGGATGTCTCAGAAGCTAAATGAGCAAGAGTCAACAGACCTTCTGCAAAGGGATCTGAGGGCCTGTGACATATTCTGTGACATATTCTGTTTTGTGTGTGTTTTTTTACAATTCTTAAAAATATAAAAACCATCCGTAGCTTGGGGGCCATACAAAAACAGGTAGTTTGCTGATCCCCGTTCTGAAGGAGTGCTGTCCAATGGAAATATGAGTCACACATGTAATTTAAAAATTTCCAAAACCTACATTAAAAAA
>NW_011888849.1:1861778-1893625 GCF_000151845.1 Pteropus vampyrus | reverse complement strand
GATTTAAAAGAGAGTATGATAGTCTTTTAAGTACTAAAAGATAGATGAGTAAAAATTGTAGGGAAGCATCTGAATCAATAGAAGAACAAAATTTAATAATTAGTTAGGTCTACAAATATATCGACTTCTTCTGAAATAAACTGCCTCCTTCGTCACTGGATGTCTCAGAAGCTAAATGAGCAAGAGTCAACAGACCTTCTGCAAAGGGATCTGAGGGCCTGTGACATATTCTGTGACATATTCTGTTTTGTGTGTGTTTTTTTACAATTCTTAAAAATATAAAAACCATCCGTAGCTTGGGGGCCATACAAAAACAGGTAGTTTGCTGATCCCCGTTCTGAAGGAGTGCTGTCCAATGGAAATATGAGTCACACATGTAATTTAAAAATTTCCAAAACCTACATTAAAAAAAGTTAAAAAAAAAAGGTGAGGTTAACTTTAATATTTTATTTAATCTAATATATCCAAAAATTATCATGTTAATATGTAAACAAAATTACTGAGACCTTTTACCATTTTAAAACTAAGTTTCTCAAATCCAGTGTGCATTTTACACTACAACATATCTCAATTTGAATTAGTCACATTTCAATTGCTTTTTAGTAACATGTAGCAGTTCTCGAGAAATTTTACATTTCACTGAGGAACACAAGCGATCAATCAATACTTAATTCTGATTCAAAACCAATAAGGAGAACATGCAATAGTCAATAAATGACTATTGAAACAACTGGCATGCTACCTAGAAAAATAAAGCTGGATCCTTTCTTGTGCCTTAAACCATTATATATTTGAGAGAGAAATGAGATGTTAACATAAAAAGGCAAAATAAATTCAGATGGCCAGTAAAGAGAAAAAAATGCCCCCAAATTTTTACCATTAGGTTGGCAAAGATTGAAAAAGAGTCATATAGCCAGACCCTCAATAAAACTGAGTTTTGTAAATCAGGTACTATTAACGGGAACATGAAACGTGTATGACCTTTCTTAAGGGCAGCTTGGCAATATATATAAACATGTACCTTGCTTCTAGAAATTCACCCTAAGAGGTAATTTTTATGTTAAAAGAGCAAAAAGATGAAAGCACAAAGATATTCACTGAAGCATCTTCCATGAGAGAAAAAAACTGGAAGCAACTTAAACGCCCATCATCAGTAGGACTGATTAAATAAAATAAGGTCATTAACAATAATGTAGATTTCTTATAGAAAGGTGTTGATATTGTTGGGGGGAAATGCAAGTTATTAAACAGCATGTATAGTGTGAACCTGTTCATGCAAAATTTAAAATTCATGAAAATGTATATACTCATAAAAAGATATCAGAAGGATATTTAAATAAAATGTAACCAGTGATTATATCTGAGAGAAGTAGATTTAGGATAAAAGCTAAAATGATTTTTATCTTTTTTGATTAATATAAAACTTAATTTTTTAACTTTAAAAGCTCCTGGAGATAATTAACAAAAGAATGTTAAAAGCAAACAAACAGCCCTCTATTTAATGAATAACTTATTTTCATAGAGTATAACGAGAGCGGGGAGAAGTATAGGCGACAAAGAAACCAAACATAAAAGGAAGCCACTTGCCTTTCCTGAGTTAAGCTATAATTTGATTCTCGTAAAAGGCACAGAAAGGACAAGTTTTCGACTCCATCTTCTAGGGGTGAATGATGTTACACAGTAATACAGATCAAAAAACAATTCCTTAGGAATGAAAGACATCCTTGAAACATATCTACAAACATAAAAAGAAAACTTCCTCTTTAATCTAAAACACTCTTCCACATAAATTCGGGAACATATTCAGAGTTAATATCACTAGAAAAGATCCTTAGATTCTGCAGAAATGACAAACTGTGAACAAGTAATATATTTTCGTGCCCTCCTAAATAATCAAAAAAGCCTACCAAAAATAAGGGAAGCAAGATTATGTGAAGTTTGCTAGTTGGCTCTCCAACAATCAACATGCTTGATACAGACATGGATAAAAGTAATTTCAAATAATGTCATTCGTCAGTCACTAGGTATTCCAAGTTTGGAGTTTATAAGATCTATAAAACCACAGAGCTATGGGATACAAATAAAATTTGACTCAAAATAACTTTTCTTCTCCCATCGCTAACATTCCTCAAAACCCTAGATTCTTTCTCTCAAATAATGAAAAGTTAGCGCAAGGCTCATTCACAACAGACTCACAGGACCTCACTGTCAATAAAATATATGCCATGAAATTAGTGTGTTCCTGAGGGAATAGTCTCCAAGTAAAAGCAGTAGGGCACAAAAAGATCATCAACGTTAAAATTTTTTTTTTTTAATTGGGGAAAAAAGTCCAGAGCTATTTCAAGAGTTAAAAGGCTGTCTTTTATTCAACTATTGCACTAGCTGTCCAATAGGCAGGCAGTGGAGACATTTATGAGCAGATAGTGGCAACATTTTAAGTGTATTACCTTTAGGAGGAAAATACGACTTGCTTTCAGCTTTGTGAGGCCAGTCTACGACTAGAGGTCCAAACCTGCGGAAGCTGGCTGTGATCTCATCTACAAAACAAAGAAGGAATCTTAGCAAAAGAGAAAAAAATGTTGCAAATGAAATAGCATAAAACATGTCTTCATATACAAAAAATATTTTAAGTACTATTATCTAAAGCATTTTTACAGAAGGCAAACCTACTAATTGAAATACCATTATTTGGGAGGTACATATGGTTATTCATTTTCAATTATGTTTCTAACTATAATTCATTTTCTCTCACTGCCAATAAACTTGATATAAAGATTTTGGAAGAAAAAAAATCTGACATCAGCTAAGGTGACCTTTCTGTCAAGTATAAAGAAAATTCTAAAGATAGGAATGTTTTGTTTAAAAAAAGGCAAAAAGTACACAAAATATTTAAAATACGCTTTCATTTGCATGACATAATCTCTAAAATCTCTAAGATTATTTACCTTAGATTATTATTATTAAACTAAGATTATATCTCTAAGATTCTTTTACAAATAGATATGATTCTTTTGGTGAGGAGCAGGGAAAATAAGGAGGCAATTCTATTTGGTGATAAGAAAAAGTTAAAAGCCTCTTTCTATCATACTACACACCTTATAAAGTTGTTTCAAAAGTTGTAGTTCAATAAATTTATCTTTTCCATCTGACTTCTGACTCAAAACAAGTTATAATTTGGCTCCTACCCAGGCTTAAGTTACCACTCTCTCAGCCATGATCAAAACTTTGTCTTAAAGAAAAATATAATCGATAGATGAAATTAACACTAATAACAAGAATAGTTTGGAGGAAAATGAGTCTCCAGCTGTGTACAACTTTAAAGTAGTAAGTCTAAAATAAAACTATTTTTAGAGATTATTCTTTTCTCATTGTGAAAAAAAAATCATGATAAACTACGAGAAATGTCATAGCTAGAATAATGCTGGCAAAACAATGCTGTTTTAATATTTTTATAGCAGATCCAAGGTCTACTGGAACTAGAGTTGTTTTTTCCCCTTAACTCTGTCACAATTTTGTTTCATCTGTTCATTCGACAAATATTTATTGACAACCTACTATGTGCTTGCTAACTGACTTTAGGCATAAGAAAAAAACTTACTTCTAGATTGGTAGTATCTCAAAAATGTTAAGAAAATTTCTAATTAGTCTTCATTCTTTTAAAAATGAGGGAGCTCTTCATTGGTAAGTACCTATATTAAAAAATTAGATGGTCTGATGGTCATGAGCAAAAGCTCTGGAATTAGACTAATTTTGAGTTCCAACTGCACCGTTAGCTACAAATTGTTTCTCTCTGACCTTAGTTTCCTCATCTATAAAATGTAGTTAGTAGGATATGCCTTATAGCAGGGGTCCCCAACTCTCAGGCCGTGGACCAGTACCAGTCAGTGGCCTGTTAGGAACTGGGCCACATAGCAGGAGGTGAGCAGAGGGCAAGCAAGAGAAGTTTCATCAATATCTGTAGCTCCCCAGTGCTAGCATCACTGCTTCATCTCCACCTCAGATCATAAGGCATTAGATTCTCATAGGACCACCGGTCCCCGCTGCCAAAAGATTGGGAACTGCTGTCCTATAGGATAGCTATGGGGATTAAATGAGATACTGTAATGTAAAGTACTTAGGACAATAATGTGCTTACAATAAAAGTTTCATAAATATTAACTTTCATTATTATTTTAAAATTTATCCCCAAATTAATAACTAGGAAATGGGAAGCTGTTGGGAGATTGCTAAATATAAACATGTATAAACAAAAGACCTGCAGTATACAATCTATTACTGCTCCATCTATTGAATATTTTCATCTCCTGCACACTAAGATATGAATGTCCTAAAGCTGTTTTGGAGAGGAGAGGCAGGATCAGATTACACAAGGAACAAACCTGGCCTTTATAAAGTCATTAATGAATGCATAGTACCTTCATCGATATCAGGAGGAAGGCCTCCAACAAACACCTTTCTAGAGTAGCGTTCTACTCGTTCCCCATTTTGACAGCGAGTGGGAGAACTTAAGCCAGATGACAAGGACTGATCACCATGACTGTCGTCCAGGAAGGCATCTTCAAAGGGAAAGAGAGAAGACCGACCTAAAACAAATGTGGGAATTTCTACAGTTAAAATTATTTTCCTGGACAATGAATGCTTTATTAGGAGCAAAAGTGCATAATAAAGCATACAAAAAAATGAATTCTGAGCTGTGACTTTTTCAAAAGACTAAGCAACTGCAGATCTACGCAAGTTTATACCATTATTTTTGTGTAAAGGTATGTAAGCACAGACATGACTGGATTGATATGAAGAAGCATCTAAAATTGCATCTGTTTTCACTGCTAAAAAATCACTACAGTTTACTCATATAGTCCCTATCACTGCTGCTAAGAGTATCCAGAAGTTATGTAGCCTTTCCCCAGGCATTTCCTAAAATAAATAGAAAAGTAATCTTTATTCAAAGATTTTTATTTGTTCTTTATGGGATGTCAAAGGTTCAGTTCTAAAGATGGGCCCTGATGGCTGAGGAAATATTAAATTTATGACAGAGGCTGATAACTTCTTTGATAACTGGACTAAACATGATCAAGCTTTCCCTGCCATTCCAAGCTCCTCCAACTTGGAAATAAACACCTGTAGTAATAAAAGGTGGGGCAAGCACATAAAAACATATAAATTAAGATGTGGGAGAACAGATGTAGATGTGGTCATGACATTTTTACCCTACTAATCTATGTCATATTTTATATTACTCAAAAAATCTTTTCATGTTAACTCTATAGCCAAATAAAGTCTATAGAGCAAAGGTGCCAACCACTCCACATGACTATAAGAAAGATACTAGCAGTTAGTTTTAATAAATGTAACACAATGATGCCATCTGGCATTACAAAATAAAATCTAAGTTTAAAAACAAATAACATTTCCTGTTTGAGTCACTGAGTTCCTGGTAAAAACTTTCCACTAGGTTCCACTCTAAAAACGAACTGTCTTGAGCACTCTAACTTTTGAAAAAAAGAAAAACTCCCCTCTAAAATAAATTTATACACTCTTCAAAAAAAAAGTACAGTGTCTTCTCCATTCAGTCTACCCTGTCTTTATTTCTCTGAAACCTAGGTTCTGCGTCACTATAGCCAACTCTCTGAAACAGAATATAAATAGCCTTAGAAAAATACTGAACATTTATTTCTTTTACAAAAAAAATAGCTACTAATATAACTCTGTTTATTTTATGAAAAACCCAGGTGGTATAAGAAAGGCACTGTTTTGATGTTGGGAGTTAATAAATAAAAGGACCAAAGAATTTTTTGTTCAGTTCTTCCCAGCTTAGCTACAAAGAAACAGAGCAAAATTTGTCACCTCATGTCACCTAGCTTTTTTAGCCTGGCAGGAACAAACAATAGACAGTAAATTTTCATCTCTTGATGTCTGTTTTGATTATTGGGAGAAAAAAATAGATCTGCAGTAACTACAGGCAAAATGAACTTCTCAAAGACATCGAGAGACATTCTCCTACAGCTGTCAGGTTTCCTTTTCATGTAGTCCACATTCAGTGAATTATGTGTGTACTCTGTGACAGGCACATACCTCAATCAGAATTTCCCATAGAATGTTCCTTTCCCCACCTCTCACCTTCACCACTAGTAACGTGAGATGCTCAGAAAACAAAAATTGGTATGGGGGAGGGAGGACTAAGTAACATTGGAAAATACTGCACACCTTTTATGCCCTCCACATTAATAATCCACATTAGAATATCGAAGGCTGGGAAAAGTTCTAAAGTAAAATAAATTAATCTAGCAGTACCTGGATTTAAGATAAAGAAAACTTTAACATACATAACTCAGTAGAAAACACTCAAAAAAAAATTTATCCACATTCCAGAATACCAAACAAATATGATAGTTTTTTGGAAGTCTCTGACAAAGACATCAAGTCTGGTAAAAGAGATAGGCAAATACATGATTATAAAATAGAGGGAATAAGTTCTAAAAGAAGACTTTACCAAGTGACACAAAAGCACAATTTACTATCATTTGGGAGATGGAGCAAAAAGACCTTTAGAGTGATTTTATAGGAAGTCAATTTTGACCAGAATCTTGTGGGAGTGGGTTTCTAAGGTAAAGAACAAGAATCCACAGAGAAAGAACTTTCAAAACAGCTTTTGATCCCTCTAAACCTGACCCTCCAGCACTGCCTGCAATTTCAATAAAAATGACTATTACCCACATCCAAGGCAATCCAGAAATCTAGGCATCATCCCTGACATCTCCATTTCTTTCATACTCTACACCCAATCTATCTTTCACTAAGTCTTACCCATTCAAACTACAAAATAATTCTTCGATCCAGTCAGCTCTCTTCAAGTTTGGTCCTAACAGCCCAGCCCAGATCACCATCATCTATCTTCCCCCGGAACTAAGGACCTACTGAGTCTATACAATAGCCTGTTCAGTCTATTGATTTCTACCTTTTACCCCACAATTCTTTCTTTACAAAAGTCAAAGTCACCATTTTCAAATATTAATCTGAACATGTAATCACACTCTTTACCCCATCATTAAAACTTCTCAATAACTTTCCATTCCTTTCTAGATAAAGTGTAAACACATCACTGTAAACTTCAAGGCCTCTGCCTCCTTTACCTACATCATAGTGGTTCACTAAACTTCAATTGCATAGATCTCCTTTGAATTTCTCGATTATTTCTCCTTGCCTCAGGCCCTAAGGACAAAGTGTTCCCCCTAACCAAAACAAACACACTTTTCCCAATGCCCTAATTTTCTAGTTAATTCCTACCAGTTCTTCAGGTCTCAGCTGTAAAGTCATTTTCTCATGTGGAACTTTCCTGACCTTCTGGATTAGATTAGGTCCCCTTTTCTATCCACCCACAGCACTTTTATGAACACTTTTCCCAATTACAATTAAACTACCCCAACCCCATTAAATTGTAAGCCCTATTAGGAAAGGGACCAATTTAATCTTGTTCACCACTGTATATTCATGTCCTAATAAGGGCACATAAAAGGTACTCAATAAATGTTAAAAGTGAGGAAGCACCCAGGAAAGGCAAACAGAACGTGAAAGACATGCCACTGAAGAATATGCTGGAACACAATATTCAGCTGTGACAATGGCAAGAGACGAGACCATGTCGCAGAGAATTGAGACCTTTTCTATTGCTTCTATTTGTTCAAGCATTACATTCTACACTTCATATTACAATAGAAATAGGAAATTTCCCTATTTTCTAAATTTAGTATTTCATTCTAATACTAGCTTTAAAACAAACAAACGAACAAAACTACACTCACTCCATGGAGGGTCTGATACTCTCATCTAAGCCATCTCCTGTCTGTCAGAATGACTTCTGTAAGATGCTTCTGCCCATGTTATTCCCTCGATCCCAAATCCTACAAATTGCTATTATCACCCCCACCAGCAATTTGTACCCAGTGAGAAGGGGGATGGGTGAGAGTCTGAAGAAATCTCAACTGTCCAGTTGAGAGATGAGGAAGTCTTGAATCAGAATAGTGAAGAAGGAGAAGTGGATGTTTAAGACATTCTGGAACAAAGAGATCTAACTTTCTGCATGGCCAACATAACCACAGCTTCTCTAGAGTATAATGGCAAAGAAAATAAAAGCAATAGTTAATTGTAAAAATTTGGACTGTTTTAAAAATTGGTTATGGGTACTGAAATTTTCCAAGGTTCTAACAACAAATCTCTGTTTTATTATTGGTATTTAGAGTACCATAGATTTTAGTAATAAAGTGGCTCTTGCAAATGAAACTGCTAAGAATCCACACATACGTTATGCTTCTCTGTTTGTAAGAATTAAGAATGTAGGTCTCTGAGCCCAATCCCCAGATCCACTTAATCTGAATCTGTGAAGGTCAAACCTGAAAATATGTACTTTTAACAAATTTCCCCAGTGATTCCTATGCTCAAGTTTAAGAATCACTGAAATGGAGATTGTCTGTAGCAGGCAGCCACTGAAAGAGATATTGTGTGAAGTGTATAGAGCCTTGGGAAACATCCAAGTTCAATCAGGTTAAGGAAAGTGTATCCTCACGAATGGAATGTAAAATCTACAATCTAGTCACCCTTACTGTAACATGACTGCCTAAAATGCTGATGGAACAAAAAGTTAGTCTGCAGGAGGCATTTAAAAGAAGTGAAGAATAAGAACTTACAGTGTTTACCTAGCACAGACCAACAGTAGATAAAAGGATTTTATCGTCCTGGTGGAATTACTCCTCTGTGGGACAGAATGGTTCATTTGATGTTTCCATAGCCTGAAATTATCTATTTCCCTATGCTCTAATTATAAGCTCTTGTTCTATTAATGAATTTCATGCCTGGCTATCGTGAAGAGGTGATTCTTGAACTAGTAGGCAAATAATCAGCCACTGAAATTGTATTTCTATTACATCTATCTTCATGATAAATGAAAACACTGGTATTCTGATTTGTCCAGTGGTCCCTTGTGAGGTTGGTATTCGTGCATGCATTTGGTTGGCATAAAGCCATCCCCGCCAAGACAAATTGTGCCTGAGAAGACTAGTAAAATTTTAGTTCCTGGACATATGTTACTAGAAAATGAAATTTGAAGAGGCTGCACCCAAATTGTGTCCCACGAGAGGCCCTGCTTCACTAACCAGCATCTCTCTGACATATTTCTTTTCTTTAATGAAAACATTCCCCAAGACCAAAATATTTTAAGTAAACCATGTTACTTACCAAAAATAGTCTTATGTAGCTAGTATATAAATCTGTTTTAGAATCTCATGATACCTCCATATAAAATATTCACATTCAATATTTCAGCAGAAGCAGGGGAAAAGCTTCTCAACTGCTGCAACTTGGCTCTATGGCTTTCTTTTCCACTAACAGTCTGGGTTCATGATTTTTATTTCCAATTAATAATCAGAATGTAATTTTTTGGTCTGGTAATTGGACAAATCATCCCTGAATATAGAGATGACTTAAAGCTAAAGGAGCCATGTAAGAAAAATCCCACATAACAAAACTGCAAAGAACTAGTTAAGTAAGCATGGCAGACCTGTCCGAGATAACTCTTCCCCAGGAGGCATCCTTTCCTGCAGCTTATGATGAAAAACAAAAGACCACTAGCCATGCTGGACTACTAAGACTGCTTGGACCTCACCTTTGAGCTCCCACCAAAGCCTCTGCCGTTAATGCAACAGCTCTAGCTTCTGGTCCATTATTCCAAGCCTGGCTCTTTTCATCTTAGTTTCGCATGTAGCTCAGGAATTTGTTACTTCAGTGGTTTTAAAAAGTGGATTATGAGGCACGACTCCCTTAAGAAAAATTGCCTGGAAATCAAGAGAGTCAGTTTCCAGCCTAGGCTTTAATCTGTGATGTTGGACAAAACATTTCACTTATCTGAGTCTCATTTACATAATGAAAGAGTTGAACTAGATGGTTTTCAAATCTTTGAGAGAAGCAGAATTACTTTTATTACACAAAAATCTTATTATAATCCCTACTATACGAACAGATAAAAATACATTTTTTTTGGTATCATTATGTGGGTATCTGTTAGGCATCACAGATTTAATCTGCGTATAAATAAATTCTCGACATCTACCTTAAACCTATTCCTCCCCAGTTCCATTTCAATATGTGGCACCCCAATTCACCCAATTGCTCTAGCTAGAAGATGAAAAACATTTTTGAGTCTTCTTTCTGGTTTACTCTCCATATTCAATTCTTCAATCTAATGCCATTAAAGAGGGTAGATTCTTCCCTCTATAATATTTCTTCCATTGGTTCACTTCTTTCCAATTCCATTGCTATCACCCTATCCTAAAATACCATCATCTCTTGCCTAGACTACTACCATCATTCCGAATTAGACAACCTACTTCTTTCACTCCATTCCAAATAGTAGCCAAAGTGCTTTTTTAAAAACATAAATCCAGTCACTTGACCCTGCTTTAAAACATTCATAGATTTCCTCTTGTACTTGGACCAAGTTCAAAATCCTTACCAGGAGCCAAAGCACAAGAAGATCATATTTCCTTTCTTCTTCCCACTTCATTGTAATATACCCTCCCCCTCTCCCTCCAAGCTCAGCATCATCTCGTCTATTACCTTACTCAAACACACAAAGCCCTTTCTTGCTTCAAGACCTACCCTTGTTTTTTAAAAATAACAGCTTTATTGCAATATAATTTACATTTCATACAATTCATTCATTTAACCCATTATCAGTCACTTCCCATTTTCTGCAAAACTTCTCAGCCCTAGGCAAACACTAGTCTACTGTCTATCTCAATATATTTGCCTATTCTGGACATTTCATAAAGTGGAATCATGTAATATGTGATCTTTTGTAATTTCCTTCTTTCACTTAGCATGTTTTCAAGGTTTATCAATGTTGTAGCATTTATCAGTATTACTTTGCCTCAAACCTCTCAAAATGGCTGTTTTATAATGTCTAGAATTTTCTTTAAAATATTCTAAGGGAAAAAGATAGAGGAATGTATGAAACGAGATTAGCAAAAATGTTGATGATAATCGCTAAAGCTAAGTGACGGGTATATAACTCATTAAACTATTCTATTTTTGTGTGCGTTTGAAAATTTCCATAATAAAAAATTATTTAAAGATACCTGTCTTTCTCTACCCTTGGGTTTCAGTTTAAATAACATCTCTTCAGTGAAAACCATCCTATGTTAGAGGGAACCTCTCATTTTTCCTGCCTAGTACTTATCGCGACTTTTGAGTATAAAAATGTTTCTTTCATTTATTTATTGTCTCTTTTTCTCTCCTACTACAGTGAACACTCAGTAGGGAGACAGAACACATCTAGTGACCAGCACAGCATCTGACCCATAGTAAGCACATAAACACTTAATGAATGAAATTAGGGTGAACAGCCCAGAACCCCTCCTTTGTTATTCATTTAGGCCCCTCTCAGAAAAACGTTTTGCAGAGGTGAAAAACTAGTGATCTTATTCTCCTCACCATATCTTGTGCTCAAATTTTCCTATTACTATAAACAGTAACATTTTAGATTTTATAACCATGAACACTCAGAAATTTCTTCAATTGTCCATGTTTCACTCCGGGACTATCCATTCCTTCAGACAACAAAGCTCATATAACCCAGTTTGAATTAGCAGGATGGCATGTTTGTACCACAGTCTCACTGATATAGCTGATCTCTCCTCCCTTGGGCAGGCTTTTGGCAGAAAGACCCAACTCTACCTTTGTACACAAGTTTGTTTTATTAGATTTTTAGAATCTTAGCTATCAACTAAGTCATCCACTAATGTAATAGATTTTTATAAATTAAATATACACAGAAGTACATTTTATAATAGTAAATCCAATAGCAAAGTAATTCTAATATTCTTTGCATTTGCTCATTTAGATTGTTTAAAAGGATATTTTATATTTCCTTGCTGCTCTTTAAGAAATTTCATTAAACATCAAGAGCACTGCCACAGCCAACATGTTTGTTTATGGACAAAAGTCTCCCAGAGTCCATTAAAACTCATGTAAAATGAAAAACACAACGCATATTTTAATCAGCTGTGCTGCTAAATGTGAGGCAAAGATCTTGTGTGATACTATCCGTTAAACTAGTTTCTAACAAGGACTGCAATTGTACAAGACAACACATATCAGAGCTTGTGAAAGTCAGAATAGTCCTGAAAGAAAATGTTAAGATTCTTTGGTGTCATTTTGATTCCACGAGGTTAAATCAACATTTGTCTACTAGAACACACCTTGAAAGTAAAAATGAGTATCAAAAGGAAAAATAATTGGATATTTAAATACTTTATACTTAATCAATATTCATTTTCAAATCCTATTCATTCACATCTAATTCTTCCTCCCTACTACTACTGCTTCAACAATACTACTGGAAGCACTTGGTTTGCCAAAGAGTCTACCCTCCAATACTTGTTACACCATCTAAGCCTTCTACTGATGCCCAAGTTTTCTCCTGTTTTCATAATTTGTATCATAAAATCCTCTTTCTAAAGCCTGACATATATGCATCTAGGAGTCTTAACCCTATGTTTCAAAAATCATTCATCAGGGCAGCACAGCCCATCTGCATACACTCAGGGTCATATTCTCCAAGCATCTGGTCATGCTTATCTCATGCTTATCTCTTTCTTTTTCGTTAAATCACATACCTAGAATGCCTTGCTTCCTATTCCTCTCCTATCATCCAAAGAGTTCCTGAAATTCTATGTATTCTAGGAAGTTTTTCCAGGTTTATCAGGAGAGATAAAAGAGTCTACTGGCCTAATTCTTGCTGATATATCTCAAAAGCATTACAGATAATTCTCTTTGTTTTCTATTCCTAAAATATTTACCAACATATCTATGTAATATATACAATATAAGTTACAGCAAATCTTAATCATAGGTAGAATTAAAGGACATACATCAGCAAGCTTACTTATGCTTTTTGGGGAAAGTTTAAACTTTGTTTGGAGGAAACAAATCAAGTATTAATATAATCCCTGGTCACACAAACAAATAAGTATGAGGAAATCTGCCAGTTCATCAAATTTATACTATGCAGCGTTGTCCCAGATAAGTATATTTCAGGGAATGAAAGTGGATGAGGCACACCTGCCCCATTCCACATGACTATGTCATTATGTTTAAGGAAAATGACTTTTCTTTTTAAGTTTTGGGAATAGAAAACCAAATAAAAGTACAGAACAAAAATTTTCTGCCTATTCTTTTCTCATGACAGAGAGTCAACATTTAGTCTTTTAGTGCTCACTTGCGCTCTCTTGCTTTCTCCTCCCTCCCTTCCCCCACCCCTCATTATCTTCTTCATCTACCACTATAAAACTGCAGACTTATTGAGAGCAGGGACCACGTCATCTAGGCAGTGTTTAGCTTAGCACTTGATGCAAAAATAATTGTGGCTTCTGAAAATGATTGCGTCGAAACTTACAAATAGATATGGGGAGGGTAACGCGGAAATAGGAAGAGTATTTTTTTAGGAGTTTAGAAACTACAGGTGACCTTATATTCTTGATGTCTAGTATTTAATATACTATGAATTGTAAAAACAAAATAAGTTTTAAAAATATAATGACAAAGTCTGGTCTGCATAGATGTGAGGTGTTATTTCAAAACAATCCTTATTAATAAACATTTGGTAAGTGCTAATTCTATGTATTACCACAGTGTTAGGCACAAGAGACAACTGTCCTCAAAGAACTTATCTTCAGTTGAAGAGTCGGGGCATACAGAAAAGACAGAAAGAATGCAAAGCAGTATAAGCAAAGAAAAACACTGTCTGCAAGGCCACTTGGGCAAGGCTTCCTGGAAGGGGTAAGGCCTGAAGTAGGCTTGAATGTATGAACTTAGGATTGACCTAAGTTAAGTAAATGAGAGGAAGGATGGACAGTACTTGAAATGGCCAGACAATGGGAAAGCACATGGATTAGTCAGGGGAAGGTGAGGTAGGAAAAATGGAGATGATGAGGCTGATGAAACTGGGAGAAGCCAGATGATGGGGATCCTGAATGGAAAAGGAGGGTGACATGGACAATGTGGTGTTTCAGAAAGATGAAACAATACAAATGGAAAGGGAAGGATGAGGTCTGAGAAACTAGAGGGAAAAATATTGACAAGATCTGGTGACTGATCAGTGTGTAAGAAGAGCAGAGGCTAGTCCCTGCCATCTACCTTCCAGATGGTGTTCATTTTCTATGTAAAATGTGTCCATTCTCTATTCTTTCCTGAGAGTGGTCATTTTTCTAGCAAGATGAAGAAAAAATATAGTATAAAATAATTTCTAGTAACTGCAGACTTATTTTCTATACTTTAAATTTATTTTCTATACTTTAAATTTAAAAATAATTTAGGTTAAAAATATTAAATGGTATTTATTTACATGGTTAAAAAATAATCAACTACACAAATGTTTTTCTTTACCATGATGTGAAAACAAATCTGACAATATGATTCCACCATGAAAAGAGTTTCAATGGTAACAAATACATATTAAGTTCTGCCAATATTCACCAATTCGACAAATATTTACTGTGGGATAAATAATAAAATACTATAAATTTAACATTATCTTCTCTTCAGAACTCAACTACAAAGTCAAGGACAGCTCAGATGAATGGTAAACATCACCCAATAAGCAGCCAAAGACAAAGGTTCTGGACTTGGCTCTGGCTTTAACTTGAGATCATACATCAAGTAAATTACTTCCTCTCTCCTAGCTTCTGTAAATGAGTACCAAAGCAGCTTACATTTGTGAAATGCTTTTAGTTTACATGAATAGGTTTTCAGAGCTCTCCCATTTTTTATATTGTAATTTCACTAACACTCTTGAAATTGAACAAGATTGGCTTTATTACCTCATAATTTACAGATGAGGATACCAGATATAAGTGATAAAAGCAGTGATTACAACCTAGATTTTTAACCCTAAATCTCATATTCTTTCCACTACATTAGGCTTACCCCACCTACTTCGTAAAATTATTTAGACAAATTATAGATACAGAAATGTTTTGGGAAAGTTACAGCATTATACAAATGAAAGCAATATTATTTTGTTTGAGAATGCAAGCTTTAAGGGGCCTAGCACCTATAGAAGTTGGGGATTCCTCTCTAAGAAAAAGAAGGGATTCTTCTTTAAAAACACAAAAATAAGGTAAAGATGTTGGAAAGGGCCCATAAACATGAGGTTCCCTGAAATCGAAGCTTCATTTAGCTTCATGGTAAATCTGTCTCTGGATATAACACAAAAAAATTTTCCAGTCAACCTACTAAGATCAAATATTGCCTTCTGAAACCTAACTTCTGTCTTCTAAATAGTAGGAAAAAGAACACAGTGGAATCAGGACAAAAAAAAAAAATCATATTCCCTCAAGAACATCCACAATAAACCATGTACCAAAAACTTCCAGGTAAAAATAGTCTTTGCTATGTCCTTATTAGGATTAAAGAACAAATTACCAACTAAAAACAAAAAATAATTATAATGAAAGTATAAGAGAATATTTTCATTAAAATAGTTAATCTAGAACATCATACCATAAAATAACTGTTTACACACACACAAATGTAAACACACACGCACTCATATTTACTCACAATGTCGCAAGCAAAGGATCTCATTAAAAAAATTTTTTACCTCGTCTCCGCCCATAGCTCCTGGCTGCATGTAAACACAGAAGAAAACCATGGGTATTTGTATCAAAATGGTGAATTTAGAAATTAAAAAAAATATTCACACAAACCTTTTTTCTAAGTATTCTCAGAAATAATCTGGAGATACTTTTCAACTTGACTGCAGACATATTATATTAAAGAAAAACCTTTATGAAGCACAAGTTAAATCACAATAACAAGGAGAAATTCAACTAGATGTGGCAGTCACTGGAAAAAGATACAATGGGTACTTAAGTTTCATAAAGATTTATATTGTGGCCCATTACCTATATCAGACATAAACAGAATTCTTTAAAAATTTTTCCTGATTTATAAATAAATCTTCATTTGTACTATATAAGGCCATCAGACATCATGTAAAAAAAAAACCTCATTCATTCTAAATAACTAAAAACTGTAGCATGTAGTGGTCATTCTGAATTTCTACACACACACACACACACACACACACACACACACACACACACACACACACACCCTGAAAACTGTATAGAAATTTTACACATAATTATCTCTTGCTTTACAGAATGTGTTTCTCTAAAAATTTCAGTTAAGTTTCTCGGTCTCCTCATTTACCTTCCGTATGGTATCACAGATGAGGGGAAAACAATATATTTTTCATCTAGAGAGTGAAGTGAAAAAATAGAAAGCGATTAAGGTACTGGGTACAACCCAGGTCATGCTGAAGAATAGAGTACTTTGAAGATTAATTTCTTCTTCAAAACTCAAGGCCCACAGAAAGCATTATTACGATGTTGAAGAGTTAGACTGTGGTATCGTACACATATTGCTAGGAGATCCTGTCATCTAAAATGATTTTCAAAGTAGAAAGTTTCTCAAATTTAAAACCTCAGGTTCTATAAAAAAATAAATGAAAACTGTATTAAATCCATTTTTTAAAGCATAAAATGTCATAATATTAGCTTAAAAACAAACAAACAAAAAAAGAAAATAAGGATAATTTGGGGTTTCATTTGCAGTAGAAGGTAGTAGTAAAGAATACTATTTCTCTCCTAGGAAAAGAATTCAGACTTTTCAGCTAGAAAGTTGAAATATCAGTTCACCAATCTCATCTGTTTCTTTTCTTCAGTCAACATACTCACACTTGCCTACACGCCACTGGCCTCTTCAATTCCCGATTACACAAATATTAAAAAGGATTATCCAGTTCAAGCCCTACTTTCTCCCTAACTCCATCATTAGAACACTCAATGAAAAAAACCAACCTCTTCTGAATTTACATGGCAATTACTGTTTACAACTCTTACAAGGGGAATGCAATCCAAAAAATAAATAAATAAGGAACTTTTACACTTTTCATTATTTGGAACCTGGAATTAATCTCCCCATAGAATATAATAAATGGTAATTTCCTAGCTCCCCCCCCCCAGCCTGCTTAATTTATATTAATATGAGTGAATTAATACTAACAGATAATACTCAAAAAGAGATTAAATAGGTTTTGACATCCTACCACTTATTTCTTTATCCCTTCCTCCATCTTCAATGATGTCAGAATGCCCAACACCTCCAGTGCAAAACCTCTATTTAGAGAAAAAATAAAACATCCTATATTTCGAAATTACTCATTTCTCTCTCAAACAACAAATTCCCATTCTTTCATTATATCTGATTTCTAGCCAGATACTCAACGAATAAGAATCTGATCACAATACTAAGGTACAAATGATTCAGCAGACCTTAACACCACTAAAGGATAAATGAGAATGCTGTTCACTCAAGTCTTAAACTGCTAAATATTCAGGTATAGAGAACAGGAAGTAAATATATCCAGATAGGCTTGCAGGTGGAGAGGAGCATCCTGAATTGAGGAGTGGGGAAGAGTTGGAAAAGACATACTTGGGAGTTTTAACCACAGCTTCCTTAAACATTTCATGAATTTTTATAGATTCTTCTCTTTCCATTATAACCAGACAGTAAACTGGTTCATGTCAGCCTGGGGACATTAGGCAAGATGGCATATGGAATAAGCAGCCGATTTAGTGATCTGAGATACTTCAATTTGCTTTTATCATTCTTTGTGGAATTTAATTATGTGTTACCTTGGTTCTAATTTCAGTATATTAGCTATGATCCCTATGATGATTATTATTATAGCAGCTAAAATTTAATGAGTACTTACTATGTGCCAGGAACAGTTCAAAATGCTTGGCACGTATTAGTATCATTAATATACCTCACAACTTTATGACATAGGTATTCTTATCAGACTCTTCTTTCAAATGAGGAAAATGGGATGCGAAATTAAGTATCTTGCCTATAATGGCACAGCTAGGAAGTGGTGAACTTGGAATATAAATCTAAGTAGTCTAGCTCCAGAGCCCACACTTTTAATCACCTCACTAGATTGTTAAATCCCTAGAGGGCAAGGTCGATATTGTGTACTCCTTTTAATATCCTCTAGTGAACCTGGCAGAATGTTCTGTACCGAGCTGGCATTCAACAAATATGGCTTGTTAGCTGAGTACGCATTCAAGGGAGGGAGGAATACATGCTATGATAGCCTTTAGAATGTAGGCCAACTCTGTTGGTGATTAAAAATTTGCTCATATCAGGGCCATTTGCAAATAGACTAATTAGAGTCAAACTCTTCCCTAAGGGAGAGGTAATAAAATGAACACCAAGAACAGAAATTTGGGAGCACAAAAGTAGTGCTTTCCTCTGAGAATAAATATGACTTTTAAACAAGAAAGAATATGAAATACACAACTTACATGATCCAGCACAAAACAATCCCACATAGGAAAAAAAAAAAGGGAGTAATGTGACTAATTCCATGTATGTAATATATTCTATGCTAGTATACATCTACAGCAGATATAAGATGTAATATACTTTTAAAGTCCTATCTACTTCATGCAAGATCTTTAATTCATGATTATCGATCATCATCATAATTATAGATAAAATTCTTTTACCATTTCATATGTATTAAACAATTTTAGGCCTCATAAAAAATTTACCTTTATTTTTTAGAAGTCAAGGTAGTAGTTATCCTTAGCTAGGGGTAGTAACTGAAAAGGAGCTTGAGGGGGATTTTGTTCTTTATTTAAGTACAGGTTATTATATGGATGTGTTCAATTTGTGATAATACATCAAGCTATATATTTATGATCTGTGCATTGTCTGGTATGTATATTATACTGCAATAAAAACCAAGATGTTACAATTACTTTAGATTGGTTCACTAGGATAAAAGATTGTAAAATTAATGTAGAAAATCCAAATGCTAACATTTTTGTAGTCTTTGAATCATAAACCTGAATAATCCAAAAGTAAAAAGTTAGACTTATTTTAAAAATAAATATAAAAAAGGTTCACGGAGTTGACAGTGGCTATGCCAGAGTTATTCTAAGTTTAAATGATCAATGACTAGTACGTTGTGAATGGCACTCTCATGTTAAAGGTATGGTGCTTTGTTTATGAAGCAACTCTGTAAAAGCATCATCTGTTACTCCTTATGACTTGGCCTGCACTTAGTTTTAAATGGCTGCACTCATACATGTGATTTCCCCAAGGGCATGTTATGATCTGATTTTTTAAAATCTAAACTAATTCTTTAACTACAATGGATTCATCCAAATTTGCTGAACTTTCTCTAAGCAAAGTAACGTTATATATAGATTTCATCATAGAGGCCCAAAGACAGGGGGTCGGGGGTGGGGGAAGATAGTTATTTCCACTCTGTTATGGATCAGGAGAGCCTGCACTGTTTCAGAAACTTAAGCAGAGTCTCTGGGATGCTGAATTGATGAAAAACAGATGAACGAGATACAAAGAACTTAATATAACATTTTACTAACTGGCCTGGAAATATCTGTCAAGATGGCCAAAAGTCAACTGTAGGAACAAATAATTAATTTCTTTGCTTGTAAAAAAAATCAGTTCCTTAAAAACACCATGCAAACTTATTTTCTAAATACCATTTTGGTATGTAAAATTAAATTCTATTCGAACATCTAATGGTCCCTTTCAGCTAAGGATTAGTCATGCAAATAAATCTATTGAAGATGGGTTAAGATCTTAAAGTTAGTACAAAAATGTTCCCTTTTTCCTAATTAGACTGCAAATTCCCAAAGAGCAGGAATGATGGAGTTTGTCTCATAAATGTTCTTCCTCTTTGTCTTTATAATGGTAGGTATGATAGCTTTATCCTAATGATTCTCAAATCTGGCAAATTACAATTTAAAAGATCAATTTCACCATAAAACACGAATTTAGCAGGTAAAAATAATGTTTGAAGGGATGCAATACATTGTCACATGCTACATTCACAAAGTATTTGGCTGTTTTAAAATCCCCTCTTTCTACCCTTCTCTTTGACTCTGACAAATTTTTCTCAGAAATATCTTCCATTCCATTTGCAAGGCTAAAAAGTAACACTAAGAATTGACAAGCATAATACAGTTGCTACTGACATACTTTATAAAAGAGAAGAAATACCATGAAGTAAAATATAATAACCTACTGATAATTTACCATGCTCTAGGCATTGTGTGCTAAATGCTAACGTGTCTATTCTAATTCCCAGAGCAACTATCATAATATACATTTCCATAAGGGCAAATCGAGGCCCGGAGAGGATGGCTGAAGCCAGGTTATCTACTAAACAGCAAAGCCGAGACCAAATCCAGGTCCACACTGGCTCTAATGCATTTATTCTTTTTTTCTTTTAAGTTGAGGTGTTATCTATATTCAATAAAATTCAAGCACTGTAAGTTTGATCAATTTTGGTAATAATACAGTTGCATAATCACTACTGTTGTGGTCAAGATATAGAACAGTTCATATCCCTAAAAAATTTCCTTGTGCCTTTTTGCTGTTGATCCCATCCTCCAACCCATGGCCCCTGGAAACCATTAATCTGCTTTCTGTTGCTCTTTCAATGACTTCAAATTAATGGAATCAATGTGTTTGACATCCTTTATTTAGCATTATGTTATTGAGATTTATCCATGATGCTGTATGCATTAATAATTTGTTTCTCTTTACTGCTGAGTAGTATTCCATAGTATGGAAATATCACATTTTATCCATTCACTGGTTGTTATGGATTTAATGTGTCCCCCCGTCAAATTCATACATCGTAGCCCCAACCCCCAATGTGATTGTATTTGAACATAGGATCTTTAAAGAGGTAGCTAAGGTTAATGAAATCATGAGGATAGGGCCTCAATCCACTAAAACTGGTATCCTTATAAGTAGAGGAGATACTAGGAGTGCCCATACACAGAGAAAAAGCCATGTGAAGTCACAGAAAGAAGGTGGCTATCTGCCAGCCTCAAATAGACTAATTAGAGTCAAACTCTTCCCTAAGGGAGAGGTAATAAAATGAACACCAAGAACAGAAATTTGGGAGCACAAAAGTAGTGCTTTCCTCTGAGAATAAATATGACTTTTAAACAAGAAAGAATATGAAATACACAACTTACATGATCCAGCACAAAACAATCCCACATAGGAAAAAAAAAAAGGGAGTAATGTGACTAATTCCATGTATGTAATATATTCTATGCTAGTATACATCTACAGCAGATATAAGATGTAATATACTTTTAAAGTCCTATCTACTTCATGCAAGATCTTTAATTCATGATTATCGATCATCATCATAATTATAGATAAAATTCTTTTACCATTTCATATGTATTAAACAATTTTAGGCCTCATAAAAAATTTACCTTTACTTTTTAGAAGTCAAGGTAGTAGTTATCCTTAGCTAGGGGTAGTAACTGAAAAGGAGCTTGAGGGGGATTTTGTTCTTTATTTAAGTACAGGTTATTATATGGATGTGTTCAATTTGTGATAATACATCAAGCTATATATTTATGATCTGTGCATTGTCTGGTATGTATATTATACTGCAATAAAAACCAAGATGTTACAATTACTTTAGATTGGTTCACTAGGATAAAAGATTGTAAAATTAATGTAGAAAATCCAAATGCTAACATTTTTGTAGTCTTTGAATCATAAACCTGAATAATCCAAAAGTAAAAAGTTAGACTTATTTTAAAAATAAATATAAAAAAGGTTCACGGAGTTGACAGTGGCTATGCCAGAGTTATTCTAAGTTTAAATGATCAATGACTAGTACGTTGTGAATGGCACTCTCATGTTAAAGGTATGGTGCTTTGTTTATGAAGCAACTCTGTAAAAGCATCATCTGTTACTCCTTATGACTTGGCCTGCACTTAGTTTTAAATGGCTGCACTCATACATGTGATTTCCCCAAGGGCATGTTATGATCTGATTTTTTAAAATCTAAACTAATTCTTTAACTACAATGGATTCATCCAAATTTGCTGAACTTTCTCTAAGCAAAGTAACGTTATATATAGATTTCATCATAGAGGCCCAAAGACAGGGGGTCGGGGGTGGGGGAAGATAGTTATTTCCACTCTGTTATGGATCAGGAGAGCCTGCACTGTTTCAGAAACTTAAGCAGAGTCTCTGGGATGCTGAATTGATGAAAAACAGATGAACGAGATACAAAGAACTTAATATAACATTTTACTAACTGGCCTGGAAATATCTGTCAAGATGGCCAAAAGTCAACTGTAGGAACAAATAATTAATTTCTTTGCTTGTAAAAAAAATCAGTTCCTTAAAAACACCATGCAAACTTATTTTCTAAATACCATTTTGGTATGTAAAATTAAATTCTATTCGAACATCTAATGGTCCCTTTCAGCTAAGGATTAGTCATGCAAATAAATCTATTGAAGATGGGTTAAGATCTTAAAGTTAGTACAAAAATGTTCCCTTTTTCCTAATTAGACTGCAAATTCCCAAAGAGCAGGAATGATGGAGTTTGTCTCATAAATGTTCTTCCTCTTTGTCTTTATAATGGTAGGTATGATAGCTTTATCCTAATGATTCTCAAATCTGGCAAATTACAATTTAAAAGATCAATTTCACCATAAAACACGAATTTAGCAGGTAAAAATAATGTTTGAAGGGATGCAATACATTGTCACATGCTACATTCACAAAGTATTTGGCTGTTTTAAAATCCCCTCTTTCTACCCTTCTCTTTGACTCTGACAAATTTTTCTCAGAAATATCTTCCATTCCATTTGCAAGGCTAAAAAGTAACACTAAGAATTGACAAGCATAATACAGTTGCTACTGACATACTTTATAAAAGAGAAGAAATACCATGAAGTAAAATATAATAACCTACTGATAATTTACCATGCTCTAGGCATTGTGTGCTAAATGCTAACGTGTCTATTCTAATTCCCAGAGCAACTATCATAATATACATTTCCATAAGGGCAAATCGAGGCCCGGAGAGGATGGCTGAAGCCAGGTTATCTACTAAACAGCAAAGCCGAGACCAAATCCAGGTCCACACTGGCTCTAATGCATTTATTCTTTTTTTCTTTTAAGTTGAGGTGTTATCTATATTCAATAAAATTCAAGCACTGTAAGTTTGATCAATTTTGGTAATAATACAGTTGCATAATCACTACTGTTGTGGTCAAGATATAGAACAGTTCATATCCCTAAAAAATTTCCTTGTGCCTTTTTGCTGTTGATCCCATCCTCCAACCCATGGCCCCTGGAAACCATTAATCTGCTTTCTGTTGCTCTTTCAATGACTTCAAATTAATGGAATCAATGTGTTTGACATCCTTTATTTAGCATTATGTTATTGAGATTTATCCATGATGCTGTATGCATTAATAATTTGTTTCTCTTTACTGCTGAGTAGTATTCCATAGTATGGAAATATCACATTTTATCCATTCACTGGTTGTTATGGATTTAATGTGTCCCCCCGTCAAATTCATACATCGCAGCCCCAACCCCCAATGTGATTGTATTTGAACATAGGATCTTTAAAGAGGTAGCTAAGGTTAATGAAATCATGAGGATAGGGCCTCAATCCACTAAAACTGGTATCCTTATAAGTAGGGGAGATACTAGGAGTGCCCATACACAGAGAAAAAGCCATGTGAAGTCACAGAAAGAAGGTGGCTATCTGCCAGCCTGGGAGAGAGGTCTCAGTTCTAACCTTTCCAGCACCTTGATCCTGGACTTCCAGCCTCCAGAGCTGTGAGAAAATAAATTTCTGTTGTTTAAGCCATCTAGCTTATGAGATTTTGTTACGGGCAGTCCTGGTAAAGTAATATATAATCAATGAACATTTGAAAAGCCCTTACTCTTAACCACCAAAATTGAAGAGCTAGTATTTCAAACCTATACAGTCCCCAGACATTCCCTTTACAATTTCCACAAACTATCATCTTCTAAGTGTTTGCTTTCAGTAGCATAATCTAAGATTAATAAAAAAAAGAACTCAAATTTTCTTTTTGTTTTATTTCATTATTACTACAGCACTATTGTTTTCTATTAATCAACATACCTAAAGCTGTTATTTTATTAATTAAAATAAGTATTTTTAATAGGTCTTTTTGTAAATAGGTCAGAAAATCCAATTGTCATTAATAACATATGAAACTGTATCCTGCATTCTAAACAACTACACTTTTGCAACATTCTGCTTCATTGCTTACAGAACCTTACAGGAAACCTATGGATCTTTAAATCAGTCTCCCAAACAGCATAGAAATTACTTCTGTAAGCAACATAAAGATGCTCTACCCGGTTCTGCTAGAATACATAAATCAAGAGTTAAGGTACAAGAACAAGGAGGCTCACTTCAGCCTTTTTCAGTCATTTTTTTCAAACTATTTTCTAAGTAGCAGAACCCTCTCTCCTCTAACAAATGAACACCAACAAATATGAAGTATTTGTTTCTTGAACAAGGCTATTCAGGTTGAAGCAGCACAGGGACCCAGAGCACTAGCTGTCTGGTTTCCTTCTCCCGTGGTGGCCCTTAAAGTACCCCCTTGGATGCTGGGGTTCCATAGTACATGACTGGAAAACTAAAGATTTATACTTGTAGGGCCATCTTACTAGTTAGAAAGTTCTTTCTTACACTTGCCTCTCTATTATCCTTAACCACAAATCCCAGCCTAATCCCACTTTTATTTGAGGGTCATTACTCTATCTCCTTTTGGTTATCTCTTTTCTACAATTAGAATATATTTAGCTATTTTTCATAAGAAATGGTTTTCCATGCCTCATATCATCCTGAACATTCTCCTTCGGATAAATCCATTTTTTTCCAGTAAGACAACATTTGTTTGTCCAAGCTTCTCATGAGAACATCCAAGGCCCTTCACCATCTGACCCCGAAACACATTTTAGATCCTCATTCCCACCATTCCACACATCAGACCCACATGTTCCAGTTACACCAATTCATCCTACTCTTTTGATAGTATCATTATAAGTATCACGCAGTCAGCACAAGATCTAGAAACCCACATGTATTGACATCTATTCTTCTCTCGAAAACCCCTTGCCCCCTTGTTCATTTCCATACACTATTATATTTCCCATCTCATCCAAATGCAAGTTCAAGGCTTTGCTATACCACCTTGCAGTGTCCATCTTGCTAAACTACATTTACCACATAGGTTACTAATAGAGCCTCTCAATATGTGACATGTTATCAAAGTAATCACTTCAGAACTTCTAGGTCCATTTCCTAAATTCCTCATTAAAACAGAAAAACATGATTCAAAATATGTATGCCTGATAAGATTTCTCTGGAAATGAACCTTGGTAAAGAATTTCTGCATTATACTGCTATCACTGGTTGAAAAGAGTAGGTATCCACATCTGCTTACATCAGGTAATGTCTGTGCACCCTCACGCCTGTGGCCTAATAACATTCTACTGAGAGTAATTAATTACCACCCTACTTTAATTTTAGTAGCATGTTGCTAAAAGGCACAATAACTGCTCCCCCCTAAATCAAGAAATCAGAAAAGTCCTGAGGATTCTAATGACACACCAGAGTATTTTATATTTTACAGAGACCAATCTGTCCGAATCAGATCTGAAATTGCCTACTACAGAGGTATGTACCAAAATATCTGTCATATGTTCTCAAGAAAGCATCTTCTCTGAACCCTATGACAAAAGCCTCAGGAGGTCTCTTCAAACTTTAAATAAATACTCAATTTCCAAACTATCCAGGAAAGCCAATACTTTCCAATCTTACACTTCTAGACCGCAAAATTAAGTGGGAAATTATACCAGAGAGAAGAAATGGTGAGCAAAATGGATGCTGGTGTCCTCAGGAGCCTAAGAAAAACCAAAGGCCTGGCCCCGTGGTCAGGGCTCTTTGGTCTCCTCCCTATCAACAAAGCTTTTCTCATGAGGGTCCCTTCATGGAAGGAAGTTACGGAAAGGACTTGACCTGAGAATATGGGAAGAGCTCCAGCAACATGAGAATTGCTCATTTCCCTCATCCTTGCCCTGACCTTAAAAACAGCTTTCTCATCTGACCTGGATTTGGGAAAACCTCAGGGAACAATAAAAAAGGACAAACCCTTGAGGGGAAAGACAGGATAGGAGGGAATGGATGGCACGGTCCTTATACTACTTGATTCCTTCATGCTCAGGTACAGACAGACATTAGTAAAGAGTAGTGGGGTGGCTCTGTATATATCAAGAGGTTACTACTTCTAATTGTGGTCTTTTCCATCCACCCCTCATTCGTCCTCCATAACCAGGTTTCATCCCAGACCAACTAAATTACAGTCTCTAGTGTGAGGTCACAGGCATTTTCTATTCTGGTTCCCATTTCGATTGTATAGCCAGGATTAAAAATTACAGCTAAGTCCAAAGGGAAAAAAAGGCAGGGGAGGGGAGGCGCAGAGGCAAGCACTTGTTAGGTGTGTATTTCTTACCAGGTTTGGTAGTAGAAGCATTACATACTTAACCTTACCGTTTGTTAAAAAAAAAGTGGGGGGGAGCAGAGGGAGGGTTAATATGTTCATTAAAAAAAAAAAAAGGTATCTTACCCCAGGTCACACAGCAAATAAGTAATGAATCCAGTATTTAAACCCAGATCTGTTTGCTCTCCCCCTACCAAAACAAGCAAACAAACAAACAAAAACCCTAAAACTGCATTATTTCTACTATATTAGGCTGAAAAAAAAAAACTTTAGTCAGATAGTAAAGGCATATGTGTATGGAGGGCAACAAAAAAAAGGAGGCAAAGTTTCATCTACTTACCTAGGGACCATCTGCATACCATGTCTTTGAAAGTCTCAGACTCCCAGGCTCATAGACTAGAGGCCTCAATGGAAGTGTGGTTAAAAATCCTGCCACTGACAAGGGAGACTATGTTCTGAAAGTAAAACTGGTCACTTTTGAAAGTACACTAGTTCTCCACAATCAATAAAGTATTATTTAGCTAACTTTTACTAAAGGAGCTAAATGAAACCTGAGTGACCATTATGAGAAAACCCAAAAGAGTAGAAATCACACTGGATTAAATGACTGGTTGGTAGAATAAAGTGTGTGTCAAAGCCATAGATAGCTATTTGCTGGCTGTATGACTTCAGCAAGTTTCTTTATCTTTTTTAGAAAATAAAGACACTGCCGCGTTTTCAACGAGGTCGCAGCTTTTTTTTCCAGCTTTTCTATCAAAGTGCCCCAATGGCCAAGAGAAACGAACATTCTTAAAACTCACTGAAATCTAGAAAACCCTTTGAAGTCTCCAGCTTTATCTTAAAAACTGCATTTCAGGTTCATATACTACTGTATCACACAACCATGTATTGTATGAACATGAGAATAATCCTAGAGTAAAATTGGAACTCAAGGAAAGTGGGTTTTGATATGTCCTGGCAAATTGTTATAAGCATTACAAAGGCACAGAGGTCTATAAAAGCACTGTAAACTGTTAATTGTTAGATCCATATGTTATTATCATCTTTCAAAAAGAAGAGTTAAAACAAATCTTTAGGAAGGAAATAAGGTATATTGGATATTCTCTAAGGCTGTTTCACTGTGCTTTTCACCGTTTCTCTGAGATATCTTTCACTCTCTTCTGGTCTCATGTAGTGAGTACCTAATCGATGGGCCAGGCATTGTACATGAAGCCAGCGAATAGCTGTGAATAAAAGCTAGTTTCTCTTGAAGCATACATATTAAAGAGAAACATCAACATTAAATAGTGTGGTGAGTGCTATAAGTGGAAAACTGGACTTTCTCCTACCCATACAAGTGGAGAAAGCAATGAAGTAAGTCCACAGGGAAAAGTAGGTAACTTTTCAGTTTCCTGCATCTTTATTAGTAGTTTGGAAGCACTCAATTCCTGGCACTTTAGACATGTTAACACACACAGAGAACTTCTTCCAAAATCCAATAAAGTCAATCAAGAATATTTCAGATTTCACTTATTTACAGTGTTTAATGTCCGGCCATGTAGACCAGGTTTATCACTTGATTTTTCAGGAAAAGAGGATTTATTAAGCATTCAGAGGATAAATAAGGTGACAATATTAGAAAAACAATCTTCCCAAAGACACTGAATTTGTGTGTTTGTGTTAAACTAGTAAAAAAAGAATACAACTACACTTAACAATTAACTATTTAAAGCAAGGGCTATCTTCCTCAACCTGAAAGCGGAAGGTTCTGTTCCTGGCTCCATCATGTTACCCTAGCCAACTCACATAGTTTAACTTCAGCTTCCCTATCTGAAAAATGAGAAGGTCAAAACAAAACAACAATGCCCTTAGGTCCCCTACTACATCCATCCAAAATAGTTTGAAACTTGAGTACTTGAAAGTTATAGAATATTACATATCCCTCAAATTACTACTGTTCATTTTTAATCAGTCATAATTTATAATATATTCATACCACAACTGTATACTAATTTTACTTCTAAATTTGTGCAGACAGAAACAGCAGTACTGGATCTTGTCTTCTAAAAGGTCAAAATACTCAAAGGCAATGTCTTTAAAAGTCTGAGAATCTCAAAATAATTTCTCATTATCTTATTACTCTGCTAAAAAATTATTTACTTATATCCACTTATGGTGAACAGAAATACTCTTCAAATATTGGAAAATTCCATTTGGAATTCTAGCAAACCTGGCTCTATTCCCATTCTGGCATAAAAGCATCATGTGTTCAGCTCCCTCTCTGCCACTTCTCAGCTGAGCCTCTCCCAGGAGTTCACTCACAGCAGAGAATGAAGTGGAGAGGGTAGGGGAGTCTGTCCAACACAAAAGTTCATAACAAAACCCTTTCACATTTCTTCTTTTGATTCAACAAATGCTCTGGAAGCCCTCAGTTCAAACAGAAATGTAAGCAAAATCTTATAAAATATTTTCAAGGCATTAATAAGAGAAAAGAAGCAGAAGACAGCATAATCTAAAGCTCCAAGTTTCTTGGTACATCGGGTTTGTATAAGTTGTTTACCAATCAATGACCTCAGTGTTTCTTAAGCAAGCGAATGTCTTTGTTTGTTTGTTTGTTTTTTGAAGATATTAAAAATTTAAGTCTTCAAGATGTCCAGGTTTTATTCTAAGACTCCTCAATTCATCAATGTTGTTCCCTGTTGAGCCCTCCCCGATACCAGTGCGAGGACACAGAGCCACCATAGCCGTGACGTCATCAAACTAGATAACAGAGGTCACTCCGCGCAGAGGATTCCCTGAAACCCTACCTCCCCCAACTCGCAGCCCCACCCGGGTCATATCCAGATGTATCCTTGGTAAGTCAGGTGCTCCTTGATGAGCAGCACCTAGACTCATACTGGAGGCAGCTGGTCTGGTATGGACTTTTGAGACAACTATAAGCACAGCATCTGTGGATTGCTTGCTGAATCTTAACAGGTGGCTCCAGAGGGGTAGTGACTTGGGCTAAGTTTGGCTTGCAGCTGAAACCCTCTTAGGACTGTGCCACTGGACAGACACCTACTTCACAAATCCACACTAATAAGACCAGGAGACTTAGAAGCTTTGCTTAGTACATAGAAACAGACACAGAAAGATAGCCAAAATGGGAAGACAAAGCAGCAGAAGCCATATGAGAGAACAGAACAGAGATCCAGATATAATGGAGTCAAGAAATCTAACAGATGCAGAGTTCAAAACACTGGTTATAAAGATGCTCAATTAACTTTTGGGAAGTGTAGAGAACTTCAGCAAAGACATAAAAAATATAAAAATGGAAATGGAAATTATAAAAGGGAACCAGTCTGAAATGAAGAACACATCTGAGATGAGAAGTATATTAAATGGAATAAACAAAGTGAATAAAGAAGAGAATCAAATGCCTTATCTAGAGGGCATGAAAGCCAAGGACATGCAATCAGAACAGCAAGAGATAAGATGCCAAGACTTTAAAAATAATTTAAGGAGCATATGGGACACTATTAAGGGTCCAAATATCCATCTGATCGGCATAACAAAAGAAAATCAAGATGTTGAACAGCTGTTGAAGAAATAATGATGGAAAACTTCCCTAACTTGGTGAAGGAAATAGACATAAAACCCCAGGAAGCTCAGAGAATTCCAAAAATCAGGGATCCAAAGAGGCTCACACCAAGACACATCATAATTAAAATGCCAAAGTTTAAATATAAAGAAAGATTATTAAAAGCAGCAAGAGAAAAACAGATAGTTACCTACAAGAGACTGGCAGCTGATTCCTCAAAAGAAACTATGCAGGACAGAAGGGCTTGGCAAAAAATATTCGACAGGATGAAGACCCAGGATCTACAACCAAGAATAATTTATCCAGCAAAGCTATCACTTGGAGTTGAAGGACAGATAAAGAGCTTCCTGGACAAAAATAAGCTAAAGGAATTTATCACCACCAAGCCAGTATTACAGGAAATGTTGGAGGGATTTCTTTAAGAAGAAAAATCACATATCAGAAACAGGAATAAAGAATGGTAACAACTACATTCCTATCAATAAGTACCTTAAATGGAAAAGAATTAAGTGCTCCAACCAAAAGATAGAGTGGCTGAAAGGGTAAGAAAACAAGATCCCTACATATGCTGCCTACAAAAGATTCACTTCAGATTAAAAGACACACACAGACTAAAAGGAAGAGAATGGAAAAAGATATTGCTTTGATGGACCTAGAAGGTATTTAAGTTAGACAGAGAAAGATAGACACAATATGATTTCACTTATATGAGGAAACTAAGGAATAAAAAGTACAAACTAATTAAAAATAGACTCAGAAATATAGTGGACAATTTGGTGATGGACAGAGGGGAGGAGGATTTGGAGGGCTGGGAGAATGGGGTGAAGGGTTAAAGAAGTACAAATTAGCAGCTGATGGATGGTCACAGGGATGGGGAGCATGGCATAGGGAATGCAGTTAGCATTAATATGTTGGCTAGGTGGAGGGTCAGAAGAGAGAGGGAGCAATTGAAGAGATCGTTGTATAAACTATATAGATGTCTAACCAACGTACTGTATACTTGAAACTAATTAAAATAAATAAATAAAAAGAAACTGCCCAACTATTGTCCAAAATGGCTATACCATTTTACATTCCAAGTATCACCGAATAGTGCCTTTAAAAGTGCTATTCATTAAAGACATAGCAACTCTAAGCCTCAAAAAAGGTGCACGTTCCAAAGTCAGGGGATAGAGGCAGGAAGCATTTCGTGCAGAAAAGAAAGATTCACATAAAAAGAGATGGTAAGTACTGAGTACAGCTACTCTAGGCCTTAAGTGACTTGTAGGTGTGCTGCCTTAAATTCCATCAGGAAAACATCTATATAATCAATGTTTAAGATAAACTCATATTTTGAAAGTCTAACACACAAAGAAAAGGAAATCTTTAGAAGGCAGCTTAAGCTGATGCAAGCCATCACAACACCTCACTTGAACATTATCTACTACTAGTCAGTCACTATGCTAAGCTTTAAAAGATTTATACAGGTATATCTCATTGTATTGTACTTCACTTTATTCCACTTCACAGATGTTGCATTTTTTTAACAAATCGTAGCCAAGACCTCCCACCAGCAAAAAGATTACAACTCACTTTATTGCAGTGGTCATCTCTGACAGATGCCTGTCTACAGCCACTTTAGTGATCATTATTCACGATATTATAGGTGAAGAAAACAGAGGCAAGGGATTTAAGAATGTGGCCCCAAGGTTGTATAGTTTGTAAGAGATGGAACCAGACCCGCCTGACCTAGACAATGCTTTTTATGGCTATGCTAATTCACTGCTTCATCTTCAGGTTTCACATACCACCACCCAGACTGCTCAGAAGGTACTTTC
>NW_011888849.1:1724733-1859233 GCF_000151845.1 Pteropus vampyrus | reverse complement strand
GGCATAGGGAATGCAGTTAGCATTAATATGTTGGCTAGGTGGAGGGTCAGAAGAGAGAGGGAGCAATTGAAGAGATCGTTGTATAAACTATATAGATGTCTAACCAATGTACTGTATACTTGAAACTAATTAAAATAAATAAATAAAAAGAAACTGCCCAACTATTGTCCAAAATGGCTATACCATTTTACATTCCAAGTATCACCGAATAGTGCCTTTAAAAGTGCTATTCATTAAAGACATAGCAACTCTAAGCCTCAAAAAAGGTGCACGTTCCAAAGTCAGGGGATAGAGGCAGGAAGCATTTCGTGCAGAAAAGAAAGATTCACATAAAAAGAGATGGTAAGTACTGAGTACAGCTACTCTAGGCCTTAAGTGACTTGTAGGTGTGCTGCCTTAAATTCCATCAGGAAAACATCTATATAATCAATGTTTAAGATAAACTCATATTTTGAAAGTCTAACACACAAAGAAAAGGAAATCTTTAGAAGGCAGCTTAAGCTGATGCAAGCCATCACAACACCTCACTTGAACATTATCTACTACTAGTCAGTCACTATGCTAAGCTTTAAAAGATTTATACAGGTATATCTCATTGTATTGTACTTCACTTTATTCCACTTCACAGATGTTGCATTTTTTTAACAAATCGTAGCCAAGACCTCCCACCAGCAAAAAGATTACAACTCACTTTATTGCAGTGGTCATCTCTGACAGATGCCTGTCTACAGCCACTTTAGTGATCATTATTCACGATATTATAGGTGAAGAAAACAGAGGCAAGGGATTTAAGAATGTGGCCCCAAGGTTGTATAGTTTGTAAGAGATGGAACCAGACCCGCCTGACCTAGACAATGCTTTTTATGGCTATGCTAATTCACTGCTTCATCTTCAGGTTTCACATACCACCACCCAGACTGCTCAGAAGGTACTTTCTTGAAGCTGAATGATACCATTGCTTAAGCCACACTACTCCCACTGTTCTAATTTTATGCTCATCAATCAACTTTCTGATATTTAACTGTTTTTCCAGGCCCATTCTCTACTGGAAAAAGAAGAGTTGACCAGTCTAAAAGGATAAAATGGATACAACTTGGCAGTGACTCTCAGAGTAAATTATAAAACCAGGCATTCTAGTTTTGAACATTAATTTGGCCAAAAATTTGGATCACTTGACTGATCATACAGGTACCAATATCCTTTTCTGAGGACTATCATGATAGAGGAAAAAAATCACTAAGTCAGGCATCAATTCTGTACAAGCCCGTAACTACTAAACTTAACTCTAGAGTGTAACCCCCTCAAAAAAAAATAAAAACATAAACAACCAAATGAAACAACACATGTTACTGTTAGTGTCAGGAAGGCTGACAGAACTACTATATATATTGCTAGAAGTATTCTCAGTAGCCTCCTTCCTTTTCTAGCAGAAAAAATAAAAAGACATGCGAACTTCTAGTGTTTTTGCTGTGAGAGTGAAGAGGATGAAAGGACAGACTTATTTAAAAGTTTAGAAAAACTATATTGCCAGGTTAAATGGAAGGGACATATTTTTTCAGAATGAACTTTATTTTGGAAATACTGTACAAGTGACAGTTCTTACTGGTAGATCAGAATTTCTTCCTCCAACCCCGTCTATATTCTGCAATACTTGAGGGCCTAATATTTTTGAGAAAAGCCAAAATTTAGATGTCTCTTAATTTTCTCCCCAAAGGTCGGCCTGCTAATTCTTACTAGATTCATGATCTTGAACAGGAAAAATCAGTAGATTCTTTGGATTTATACATATATTGCCAATCTTTCCACATCCTAAATGTCTATAGGTTTACTCTTTTCTATAGTTGGTATCCTATCCTCCCCTCCCAAGCTCCATCTTCTGTCTTCTAGGTGACGACAACAGTGGTGATTCTCAGAGGAAAGTATAACTGGATGGTATGCACTAGGAACACCAAAAAAATGGGAAACTGGCCCATTCAAAGCTGGGATATAGTACTCAGAAGTGAATATGCTCTCCATGATACCTGACTTTCCCATTAAGTCAGGAGAGCGGAGAATATGTCTTCAGGAGAGATTTGGGTTTTGGTGAGATCAAGGAAGTAAAAGGATTGATTTTTTGAAGACATGGTGAGTGGTAGCATTACATAAAGAGTTAGAAAACATGGATTCTGCATAGCAAAAAAGGGTAAGAAAGAAGGAACTATAACTGACTCATATTTCCTGTTTTAAAAATTTAACCATTGACTCAATTCTTTTTCTTAGCCAGTCCCTTCTTGTCTGAAAATACACTTCAACTTCAATGTAGTATCTCTCGATATCAGAGATTTTGAATTAAAAGTTTCAGTGATTTGTGACTTCATCTCAATTAATCCTACATGAAAGCTGAAGGAAAGGAAGAAGGGCAGATCAGCTACAGAACAATAATTGTTGGGCCAACAAATGGTAGGTGTAAGAAGGTAGACAAAAAATACGTAGGTGTGTTTGCGTATGTGTTATATATATGTCACCAGATGGCCTGGGCCCAAATATACAAAAGGGAAAAAACTTTATTACAGCAAATCTGTCAAAGCCTGTAGGTCTCACAAGTATCTACCGAGGAGGATATTTTGTTTATTCCAATCATTTCAAGTTGGAGTCAACTTTGAAAGAGAATTAACGTAAGAAATATAAACATCAAACTCTGGTTGTTTTTATGGTTTACTTTAAGGAGCCTATAGGACAGCACTCACAGAGTCATTTGAAGATAGATACACTCTGACATCTGCCATAAAGTTGCAAATATGCATAACTCATCAACATTTGATACAGACATTGGCAAAATGACACTTTTGGTACTTTAACAATTATGAATCACAGAATTTTCAGTCTGAAAGCAATCATTAAGATGACCTAATTCAGTTTCCTTCTCTTACAGATGAGAAAATTTAGAGGCTAAAAGGGGCATTTTAGGCAATATGTACAAAGTGGAAAGAACATAAATGAAATCTCTTATTTAAAAGCAGTTGATTAAAGAGAATCAAATCAAAGAGAATCAAAACCTTTTAAAAACAAACATCTTCTAGCTTCATTTTTACACAAAAAAATCATAAATTATATACTCTCTTTTGTAGAAAAGGACTCACATCATGTCAAATTAGATCTTTTCTCAAACACACATTCATTCCTTCAGACAGACACACTACCATACTATTTTTTCCTTCTAAATCCCATCACCTAACTGATGTGTTTTCAAAAAAGTTTTGCAGAATTGCTGAAGCTCAGCAAGTCAAGCACACTTATTAATCCTCACCCTAATGTACCTAATTCTAAGAAAAAACCAGGGGCAGCATAATCTAATTGCAAAATGACCTTGCTTTCAGAAATTAGAAAACAGTGGTGAATAGTCTGGAATTTTATTGTTTCCAAGACCTTCCAAAAGAGGGGATACTCGCTATTTAGAACAAAATGTGCGTGCAGTGAAGAGGACCTGCATCATCAAGTACTGTCAGTCGTTCTCTGCAGTGCTCACTGGGAGGAAGGCTACATGTCAGAACCAAAAGAAATGTGAAATACATATTTTAGAGATAATCTAAAATCTGGCCTTAGGAACTCCTGGCATTTTAATACCCTTAATCAAACAAGAGGAGAAAGGGTAATATTGTGCACAACCCTGGATTTACTCAGTACATCCCCCATGTGTATTGAGAGTCAGCTTGTATGTCTCAGAGGATGAGAGAAGATAACCTGATATCACTCATTTGATAGAGGAGAAAACTTAAATCAATGGCTTATATAGGTATTTCTGACAACTGACCATTTCAGTACAGAGGTTGTTCTTCTGCAAAATATTTTGTCCAAAGACACTTAGGAGAATTGATACTAGCCAGATATTTCTTCCAGTATTGATTAATACAATGACTTTCTGGTTAATAAGATTTTGATGTTCCAGAACTTAATCCAACAATTATTATTGAAAAAACCATTTCTAACCTGCAAAGCTACTGACACCTATATACCACATAAATTCCACTAAGGGGAGATCCCTGATATCCAGTTTGAAGCACCTATTGGCTATCTACCACAATGAGAAAATTCTGAGTCATACATAAGTAAGTTGAATTATTCATTCACATTCTCTACCCTTCTCCCTCTCTCCCTTGGCCTCCCTCAGCCTCTCTCCTTTCTTTCTCCTTTCTTTCCTTCCTCTACCCCAATGGTATGCAGCAAGGGTCAGCAAAGTTTTCTGCTCATGAATAGGCTGTGGCTGGGTTTCAATACAACTCTTTACAAAATCAGACAGTGGGCCAGATTTGGCTCATGGGGATGTAATCTGTCAATATCTAGTATAGAGTAGCAGTTCTCAAACTTTACCTGCATCAGAATCACCGATAGGACTTATTAATACATGGATTTCTGGGCCCCATTCATAAAGTTTCTGATTCAGCAGGTTTGTAGTGGGGCCTGAGATTCTGCATTTTTAATAACTTCGCAAAAGATGATGAGGCTGCTGGTCCAGGGATCACATTTTGAGAACCACTGGTATAGAATAATGGTCTATACTGCATTCATTAGAAGGTTGAAATGTAATAAACAATTAAAAAAGGGAAAATGATATGCTGTAAACCTGACTGCTAATTTTATAGAATATTTCATATGAAGACTTACTGTTAAGTGCCATAATATTATCTGTTCCTGGATGATGAAAATTTATTCCCATGCGTCCTAAAAAATAAAATAATTTTATTTTAAGCACAAAGAAAATAATGCTTAATATAATTGTTTCAAATACATTGTATAATATGATCATTTGCAAAAAAATAAATCTATAACAAATAATGCTATCCAAGGACATAGCGATTACAACAATTTTTAAATCAAGTCATAAAATATACACGTGAAAATCTTAAAACAAAGCCAAGTCTCAATAACAACAAATAAATAAAACAAAACAAAAAAGAAGCTCCCATTATAATTGTCTGAAATTTTAATGCATCTCCAGCATTCCAATTTAAACATGCCAACTCCCTGAATTAATAAGCATTTTATTTAAACAATCATTCATAGTGCCCTTCAAATTCAAGCAGCTAAATAATAAATTCAAGAAATATATAAAGTTGAAGCTTAGAGGGAATTAGATAAAGGTTTCACTGTGGCTCAAAAATACAACAATTATCAGAATGGCAACTGGAAGAAAGATGGTAACATTCACATAACAGAGTGGGGAACTATGACTGGCCTAAAAGTCTAAGGTTCTTATTGCTACCCCTACCACTAACTAGTTATATGACCCTGGGCATAATGCTTGTCTCCAAATCTTTGTCCTTATAGTAACAGGGGTCACAAACTGCCCACACTGGCTGGCTACCTATTTTTATATATGCCTCCTCTGAGCTAAGAATCATTTTTACATTTTTAAGGGGTTATAAAAAGCAAAAATTAAAAACAAAGAATAATGTGTGACAGAGACAATATGGCCCACAGGCCTAAAATATTTATTCTCTGGCCCTTTACAAACAATTTTGCCTATCTCGGTTAAGAGTGAAAGATATAGATATCTGGTATGTTTTTTCATTAATTATTTGGGAAAGAAGGTGGATGTATCAAAAGAAAAATATAAGTCTTATATGAAAAAATATACTTAATAAGTTTTCTTGACCAATTCCTTAAGCAAAATAGTTATTGAAACAATGCTTAGTATCTATGAACTTGGATCTTCAAGGTTTTCATGTCCAATTATTTCAACGGTGACCATAAAATTCTCATAAAAATATTAATTTTAGGTCAGTACCATTGTTTAAATAAATGTCAATAGTATTTTGGGGGAGAATGATACAGAGAAAGCTGGGGATAAGTGATTGACTTTTCCAACACATACAGTGTTATGTATAACTGCAAAAGGTCAGTCATCATTTGGTATTAAACTCTGTTATGGGGTACTAGAGGCAAACAGCATTATCAAGCTCTTCTGGCCTAAAGGAGAAGAGTCACAGTGGACAAAACAGTATTTGCCTCAAATAAAAAAGAGTAATCATGAATTCCTAGTCAAATCAAGGCCACCTTAATCACTTAAAGATCCACAGTAATTTGTAAAAGGTCACTTCATATTAAAAACAAAATTCTCTTAAGTGTAATGTTGCTTGTACTGATGGATGAGTGAGAGGGAAAGAGGAAAGAAGGGAGGGAAGGAGAGAGAAAGAAGAGTAAATAAGAATAGAGATATCATCAACAGTTGATAGATTCTGATGAAACTATTCTAATTATCTATAAAGCATTATAGAACTTTCAATAAGAATTACTTTTAGTTCTTACTAATTTAAACTTCCTTATTAGGAGGAAAACATTATATATATCTCTAGTTTTGTGGAGACTATTTTGCTAGCACTTATATTAAGGTAAAATTCTTTCTTAGAATATAATTTAATGTTTTCTACAGAAAATCATATTAGCAGAGAATTATCTCTTAATAATAGAAATGCCTGTTTATTTTTAATAGATTTCATTTATCTTTTCATATTTACTAGAAGCTAATTATTAGGAGTTTCAAAAACTACCCATCATTAAAAGATACCTTTAACAGTATCTATATATGTAATTGCTGTGTCTTACATTTTTCTAGCCCCTAAGTCAATTTAGAGTCATTAAAAATTATAGTCTACACCACATGCAATGAGTGCTATTTCCTACCATCACCTTGATCAAAACTATTATAGGAAAATTTGTCACCAGAACAAGGCTTTGATTCAGTAGGGAGAATTTCCATTCTGGTTTTAGTTAGCTATATCAGTGTTCTCTCCATGATTTTCAGATAATCAAGACATTATTTAGATTCATTACCACCAAATAGTAACATCCATGAGAACTAGATGCAATTTATTCATCATATTCTGAGGTATTCAAATAGAACAGTAAATAGCCAGTCACTGGAAAGTCTGCCAAAAACCCGTTAAGAGTTCAAAATCACTGCCCATCAGAACTTAAGGAAATGGCATATAGAGAGGGACTCTATGCTCTTCGACTAAGGAATATTGAGAAGTGAGTGTGGTTCCTAAAAGCTAGGGATGTTCACTAAACATTTCTAGAATAATAAAGCATTATCAAGAAAACCAAGTAAGCCCAAATTTGGCTGGTCCTCATTCAACTTTTCATTTCCTGTGCTACAATCACTTATAGTAAAGAATTATGTAGTTTACAATCATTACATCACATAGTTTTTCTTATGTTTCTAGAACTACTTATGTTCCCATACTCAAAGGGTTGCCCTTCTCTATAGTCCACTAGAAGTGGATCCTTTTTGGACTCTTTCCATGAGGTTTTAGGACTTTTCAGCCTGGAAAGATGAAACTGAAAAGCAGTTCAGTAGTTTTCTGATTATCGTCCTCTATCCACATTGATTTCTTCCAATTCGATCTTTCGAAAGATGCAGCAAAACAAAAGCCTTAGGCAATGTTTTGTAGATGAAGGCCTCACTACTTGCTGAAAACACAACTTTTTGCTTTTCCTGGTGTCCTCCCTAATTCTGTTGGCCTCTTGGACTCAACAGATCTCTGAATCTCTGGATCAACATTATCAACAAAAAAGATATTATAAGCAGTTCTAGGTCAATGCCAGACCCATCAGAACAAATTATTTAAATATAACCTAATTTTTTCCAACTAAATGCAAATTCTTTTTAGTAAAACCATTTATGGCTTCTTTAAGCTACATTCTTTACCTCTTCCAAAATTCATGTTTAGATTACAAAATACAATGCAATATATTTTCAATGAAGAAAAAACAGACAATACAGAAAAATGAAGAAAATGAGATCACCAATCAAAGACAAGTTCTGTTAACATTTTGATTTATAGTCTCCTAGTTTAGGGAGTGTATATGTGTAAAGGTTTATTTTCTAAAATTGGGAATTATTTTATAATTTTATTATTTATTTAACACATTGTACACCTTAAGTCTTACAGTTATTATCGGATTTTGGAAGAGAGAGAAAACAAAACAAAAAAAGAAAAACTGATTCTAAATTCAGATGAAGCCATTTCTTTTTTCTTCCTTTTGTCCAACAAATACTGCTGCTTAATCAGCTGTGGAAATAGAATCTAGTGTGTGACATCTGGTGATTTTTGTTAATGCAGTCTAGTGCTGCCAGCGTGACATTTTGTCCATGGTCTGCTATTTTTAAATTGTTCTTGTCAGCTAGCTATCTTTTAAGTATAGTGTAAAATATAAGGTTTTGAAAACTGGAAAGCATACTTGGTTTTACTGAGTTAAATGATGCTGTGAAAATCTGAGACTGTCTCACTTTCCTCACTGCACAGTCTGAAAAATGGGGGTGAGAAGGAATGGAGGGAGAGGCTGGAGAATAGAATTCCACATGGTTATTTAGACTGTAAAAATCACAGTCTCATAAGCTCGATTCACATTCATATTTAAGAGGCCAGTTATAAAAGACTACCTCTACTATTATTCCAAGTTTCAGAGTCAAACTAAACCCATATTTTTACATGTCGAAAATAAAAATTGGAATTTTTATTAATTCATATTAATTATGAAAGTTACCTCTTCACTTCTGCAATACATTATAAGATAGGGAACAACTGCTGTATCTTCCTCTAATCATTCCCATTTGCTCTAAAAAGTCAAGTCTTTCAGGACCTTCACATAACAGAATGTGAGTGCCATGTTCTAGAAAAGGTTCAAAAACAAAATGCATATTCTACTGGATTCTATTTCCCACCACTTTTCTCTATAAAGTTGAAGATACATTCCTTCAGAAAAATTATCAACAAGCTGTAATAACATAATATGTAAGAATACAGTCAAGTGTTTTAAATCTCCTTTAAGGAAAAATGATGAGTTTGATACTATAATATCCTACATATGTTCCAAACAACCAAGAAGAAAAAGCTGAGAGCTTAGACCCTGAGGTCAAATCCTAGTTTCTCTGCATACATACTAGCAGTGGATAATTTTCAACATGTTATCAATCCCCTTGCACCTACGTTTCCTCATTTCCGGCTGTACTCTAGAACAATTACATCAGAATTTCTGGAGGTAGTACACAGGATTAATGTACTCATAATCTTTTTCTTTTAAAACTCTCGGGTGATTACACTGCTATATTGAAAGGATCATTTGGCAAATTAATGGGAGGTACCAATGAAGAAAATCACTCAACTTCTATCTATACTGTCTCCTCTCTCTCATATAGAACAAGAACAATTACCTCTTGCTCAGTTAGAACCTGTGGCCCCAAAGTCTGTGGAATCTGCTAACTTTTATACAAGACAAACTGATATGGGAGGAAGGGAAGCAGCACAAAAATAGAACTGGAGTAACAATTCAAGTAAGTAAAGAGACAGTACATTTTTCTGAACAAATTAAATGTAATGAAGGTCCACTTTTTTCTATAACAAGGGCATCTCAACATTCCACAAAAAGGGCCAATTTTGTGAAAGGTTATATGTTACTAAATTTAAATTGTGATTAATAAATTAAAATACCTCTCTAACACCAAAGGGATGGCATTTATTCCTTCCAAGTTTCTGTCAATTTAAATATTTTAAAGCACTATTATCGAAAGATAGCTATTTTTTCCCCAGATTCAATATGTATTTAAAAAGCAAACTCTTCAATATCAGTTCTCAACTGACACTTGCTCTTTTCATTTTTCAAATTTCAATTCCATAAATGGTGAAGGAACAGAAAATTCGAATATATAAAAATGTTTTATCAGACATTACCCCCAAGTAGTAGGCCAGGCCTACTTACTCTTCTGTTGAAAAAGGGAGACTGTGTGGGATGAGAAAAAGGTGGTTCTTTTTTTTTTTTTTTTTTTTTTTTGCCAAGATATCTGCTCCACTGTGCTGCCCCAGCCAGGAGACAGGACCTTGCTTCTCAATGTCACCTACACTGCTCAATGCACCATGGTTGGTATTTCCCTACTATTCTTCTCTCTCACTTTGAATGTCCACTTTGAATATTAATCCTAAGGGAGGGTAATGATCAATGAGGCTTAATGACCCTGGGTTTTCACAGGGGTTCCCCAAAGGCTAGATGAACCCTCATTATTAGTAGCAAGTCAGGGGACAGCTGTAAGGAGGGTATACAGATGAACCTTTTTCCCTATCTCTTATGCTGCCTCTTCCAATGCCAGAAATCCCCTCAATTCTTACAGTTATGAGGAGTCGGATTTCCTTTCAGTCCACTATAAAAGAGGGCAGAGGACAATTCCTCCCACGTAGGCCTCACTCATATATCTACCAATCCAAGAATTTCTGTACTTAAGAAATAAGGTACAGTTTTCATTAGTTCATCACCCTCTCAAAACTGTCATCTCCTGGAGGCATTCTCTTGAATGAACAACAGGAAAAATCAGATGGTAAGAGAAAACAGGTAACTGTTAAAATGTTATTCTGTTATAACAAAGAACTATAGTTTGAGATCTTCGAGAAGCCAAAAAAAAAAAAGTCTAATTTTTATTTAAATAAGGGTTCTGTAATTTGATCAACACTTTAGAAGACATATCTCAGGGTCCTGTGAAGAGAATTCAGTTTGACTTTCCCTCTACACTACTTGACATTTTTATCATGGGGGACGAGGTGGGGAACTTTTCAAATTTCCTACAAACATCTTCAACGCTGACCTAGTATAAGTATAAATGTAACTGGAAAACTGTTAAAGCTCTACTAAAACAGAAATCTTATTACTTCTTGAACTTCCTATTCGGTCATTTCTCCCACTAACCCTTTTTTCCCTCTCTGAATCAAGAGAACTATAGAATAAAAGGATTTCTTGCTGAATACATTTCTAAGATGAAATTATCACTGTGAACATATTTTTACCATGTTCACTTTAAGTACATCATGAAGTACTCTATTTTTCATGAATGTGATATCCTATTATACTTTCTTTACATTATTCAGATATGCAATTTTGGAAAGCCAACATAACTTAGGATTATTTTTCTTCCTCTTTTAGGTAATTTTTCATAATTATAGAACATTTATCCTTATAATCATTATTTATCTATGGCAAATACAAAATTTTGACAACTTGCATTTGAAAGCTTTCAACGTTTAGCTGCAGTCTAGCCAGAAGGAAGTAAATATTATAGGGATATAAAGGTTTATTACCCAGGCTAGGCAATACGCAAAACACTACTACTGCCAGCAAAAAATTGTAGATAACAATTTGAGCAGTTTCGAGTGTCAGAAACTTTATCTGATCTAAGAAGTAGTGCTTTATTTTAATGATGAGGACACTAAGAGTTTGAAGAGGCTAATTTATCTATATCAGTAGCAAACCAGAGGCAGAGCCAGAATTCAAACCCGGGTTTAAATGACTCAAAGTCAGAAAGGCTGAGGTGAAATTTCATCTCCTCTACAGAGAATATAAAATATCTGGAAGAACATTAATAACAATAATCTTTGTTTTCTCTACATAGTAAGTCTCAGGTGGTTTTTTCACTTTCCTTTTTGTCTTTTATGTACTATATGAATTTCTTACAATGAGCAAGAATGTATTGTTTTCTAAAGAAAAATAGAGCTCCAAAGAAAAACACTGAAACGCACAAGCAAACAAAAAACCAACGACTATAATATGAGTTTTGTAACCCTCAAGATAGTGTTCCCATGTTCAAGTGGGAGAAAAAGATACTAAAGGTAGGGAGGAAAACAGAATGGAGTAGAGGGAAGTACTTCTGGACAGACTCATACAGAAGCCACATAGTAGGTCCCCTAGCCTATGCACCTTTCTCTTAAAGCTCAATTCACCTAGTTGTTTATATCTTTTTTATTTTTAATTGACTGGATGTTTACATCTTTTGTCCCAAAGACCCTCTCTCTGATTTTATCTTAAGAGCTATGTGCAAGAACTCATCCATAGCATCTATAATGAAGAAAACGCTGGACACAACCTAAGAGTCCAGTATTAAGGCCTATCAATAAACTATGAAGACCGGAGAAAAACATGTGTAATGTTTAGTATGTGGGAAATAGAAAAATAAAGGATACACCATCACAATTTTTTTTAAGTTATCTTTTTGTTATTATAATTTGCTCTGTTTTTTAAAGTCAAAAGTTAATTAAAATCTTTCCTTTAAAATGTTAGCATCATAATTGTGTTTTTAGAAGTAATAAGGATCAAACGCATGGTGCCATAAACCAGATCTAAAAGTCTCCCAGCTGCAAAAGGGAAGCAGGGAGCTCAAACACCTGAACCAGAGGACAATGATGTGATGATGTAATTGACCACGGGAAGCAGTCCATTCATGGGAAGTCAATGCGGGTGGTATACTGAACGGAGAAGTTGCAACTATATTGAGGCTATAAACAAGTACATATTAAATGCCTTCCAACTTATTAGGACATACATAAGTACAACGCAGAAGGCTTTTATAGATGAAACCTCACATTTCCAAGTGTAATGGAGAAATTTATGCAGAGATAATTCAGTATACAATAAAAAAGGGGCCAGCACAACTAGATACTGGCCCCGTATATTACCCCGTAACAAAGTACCCTCCTCTTTGCCAGTGCTACTCTCAACAGGGCACAATAGCTCCTACTTAAACAATATCCACAAAATTCTGGAAAATTATTTTACAGGCTATAATCTAATATCCTTTTATAATTTTTTTATTGTTTGAAGAATACAGATTAAGATAAGACAGGTATGCATAGAACAAGGGTTGAATATTTTAGAATAATTAGGAAAGGCCTATAGCTGTTCGAGGTAGAGAAGGAAGACTAATGCAGCCTTAGAAGATATTAAAAACAAACCAGTCTGTGAATATCATTGGTTTTTTTACACCATTCTCACTTTTAAGTGAAATATGCTTTAAATTACCATGCACCTAATCTTTCAACTGAAGAAGTGGTAACAGTGACTAAATATAACACTGAATAAATGAGAGATTTTTTCTATTTCTGAAGGCTTTAAAATACAGCTTTGCTCAAAATCCTTTATTTTCTTCATAGTCTGTTAACTCATTTCACTGGAAATTGAGGAATGCAGCAGAAAATCATGAGTGTGACAAGAAAAGGATGAAATGAATTTCTGGTGTAGCTTGAGGAAATGACTATTAGGTGTTCACAGTCAGTCATACACTATGTAAGAGGCTGGAGAGAATTAGAGGGGATCGAATTCCTCACGACTCCAGAGGACATAAAGGTTCACACAAGATGGGCATTCCTGTGGCAAACTCTTCAGTTTTCAGATAGTTAGGCTTTGAATCTAAGTACAGTGGATATTTCAACAGAAAATTTCCATTACAGTATTTTAAAAACACAATAGGGCTCCTAAAAAGTCCTATAACCTATAAAAAGAACTATCTGTAATTATGAGCATAGATAGCATCAGTCTCTATCCTGAATTTAAATGGGCTGTAATAATTGGAAGTCTTAATATTGCTGACCTTGGGACTTTCTGCCTTATATTTAACCCAAAATATTTGCACACTTTAAAACATTTTCCTTGTGTTTTAGCCTCAGAAAATGCACGCAAAAGGGTTGCTGGCTGCTCTTAAGTCTGTGTAATGTTACTTCCTATACTAGGAAATTGATTATATTTTAATAACATGAAACCCTTTCCTGTGAAATTTTCTGAAGTAGTCTTTGGAGACTGATTTATAAAATCTCATACTTCCTTGCAGTATACTTGGACTTAAATGAATTATCCAGGTTCAGCTAAGGATTCCAAATGCACAAAGCCCAGAAAACTTGGCTTCTGGTCTCATGCTATAACCACGACCTCAGCTACCCAACACATGCTTCTGCCAAACATTACAATTAAAGCAATCAACCTTAAAAATCATATGTAGCTGAACCCAAGTTAAAAAAAAAAAAAAACTTTAAATACATTCCACAATGCTTTACAGAAGCAAACAAAACAAACAAACAAAAAACAAACAAAACCAAAATAATCACAATTATTAAAAAGCTGATTTTTGTTTAAAACACCAAGCAAGGAATGGACATATGAATATTCCTAACCTGCAAAATGATTCCTCCACATTATATCAGCGAAACTCATTGGTGGGCCACTGGGAGGGTAGTGTTTACCTTTCAGAGGCTCATGATCAGTCCTTATCATATCCATTAAGGAGTTCTCCAAGGAGTGCAAGTTAAAAGTGTCATAGGGCCTACTCCGGTCCTAAAAATAAAAACAGAACAAGATAATACATAAAATTACTTCATAAAATTAATACCATATCATTTGCTACTGCCCATGTACTGATGACATGAATCAAAGTTCTAGATAACTCTAATCAGTCATTCTTTTCGTTAAGAATAATGACTTATTTCAGAATGACATTAAACTTACATTAATGCTAGAATTAAATGAAAAAAAATGACTTGGCAATAGTAAGTTCAATACAAATTTCCATAATTAATTAGATTGCATCCTTTCTCCTAATATTCTTTAATGTATGTCTCACTACTTCAGATTGACTTTCTCTCATGTGAACTAAAAATGTAAATTCAAAAGAAAGTTAAGTAAATTCCCCCTGCCTCCACTGTCAAATGAATCTTTTCTGGAGGAAGACCATAATTAAGAATTATCAGTCTACAAATAATTACTTTCCTGAAAAAAACAAAAGGTGACTATACTTTCAATGTAATTTTAGTGGATATCTTTAATATTTATTATTGATAGTTTCCATACATAGTTCCACTTTTCCACAGGTATACTTTATAAAAATCAAAATGTGTCCAAAGTACTAAAATTACCTTTTGAAAAGTACTCACATGAAAAAACTTAAAACCAAGGTAGTGTTTTCATGATGTTAGATTCAAAAACATTTTGAAAATAGAAAGCTAACACAAACTAAGTAAAGAAAAAAATAATTGTCCCACCACATTTCACTCAAGTCCATGGGAGACAATGACCTACAAATTATTTTTAGCAGTCTGAGCCTAAAAGGAAGTGCAGCTCATGGCCTAACTTATTACTATAGAACAGATTTAGTATGCTTTTAAGAAAAGCAAGTAAACATACACCTCAACAACCATACCAAATCAAACTACATCACTGAGAGATTATTTTCAGGTTCTTGAACAGTTTATTCAGCCTTGTGAATAATCACTTATCCTCTCCTATGAACAACAGGATAGCAAAATGACTGCCTCAATGAGCAAGAATATGATATAATAGGTAAAAACCTCAGCTACAATGACTTTTTTCTAGGTTGTCTTAAACTCTTGAGAAGCTGTTTTCTTCTGATTTCTGGAAAGCCTGGCTGTATACCTACCCAGGGAGGCAGGAAAGAGGGTGCATTTCCTCAGCACTGAGTAGAAAGGAGGAACTGAATAAATGAATGCAGTACCCATGTATGCAGGTCCAATGAAGAGCTCTGCACTAAGAACCAGAGGCAAGAATACTAGAACAATTACAATTAATTGGGGACTTTTGGGTACATTATGATCTACCTCTTCAGTCTGCACCTGAAATTTCTCCCTTTATATAAAAAGAGGATTGAATTGAATTATTTCTCACATTCCTGACAATCCTATCTATACTTTATTTTTAACACATAGACGAGGAGTAGGGGTGGAGGGCACAGATTTTACAAACTTTTAATGCACAAATCGAAGGCCATTCCCCTAGTAGGCCCTAGTAATTCAGAAATGAATGTTGTAGCCTAGTCTCTGTTTGCAAGTAACTAGTAGAGAGAGACATAACCAATTAAGGGTATGACAAATGTTTTGACAGACGAATGTATACAATGGAAACTAAGTCGCATCTATTTCTTAAAGAACATATATTTGTATATGTACTACAATTTTTTAAAAATCACATTCTGTAAAGTCCTAGGTGTCATGAATCTAGACCTGCCATGTGACCAACCAGGTATAAGTCTTGTCTTAGTCATTTTTAATGGCCTCAGTATTCTCATTAGTAAAATGGGATCTTACCCATGAGGATTAGGTTGAAATTACTTAAGTATTTATTTCACTCACATTGTTTGCCAAAGACCAAGTACTCAACATTTGTTAGTTTACTGCCACCACCCCTTTTCTCCTCCACTCCATTTTTCCCTTTTTAACACTCATCAGTTATCTGTCTCTACTGTTGGATAAGAAACATGGGATATTTTCTTGGGTTCTCCATTTTTGTCTCTATATATTCAAGGAGTCTTTTCTTTTACCTTTAAGGTCTTCTTGCAGATCATTTATTTTGTTTTGGGTTCAAGTTATCAATGGAAACTCCAATTACTTAAGGAGTAAAGCTGAATTTCCAGAAATGCAGGCTTATCTTCCCCCTACCCCCGTAAGACGTATCATATTCTTTGTCCAAAGGAAAACCCAAAGGTTTTAAAAAAAAAAAAAAGTGTACTGATGAGGAGGCAAAATGACAACTTATTTTTGGCACTGACAATCCCAAAATAAATGTCTAGGAGCCTTCTATCATACATATCCACACTTTTAACTACAGCCCTGCAGATGTGAAACTGTTTCAAAACAGGCCGATAAGGTGAAGAGACTATAACAAATGGCTATTTGAAGGCATTTGAGAATCTTTCCAGCCAAGACAGTTTCTTTTTTTTTCCATTTAATTCTTGATATAATCTTCAAAGTAGATAACAACGTACTTATTTTACACATAAGCAGGGTGAGGTTCAGAGAATAGTCAAGCCTGGATCTGGCCTCAAAGCTGATATCTAAGGAGTATGAAAATCTATCCAAAGAAGTTATCTAATCCATATAGGATAGTAAACGAAAGCTCTACAGAAGCAAAGCACTGCATCTAATTACTGATTAAATGACCTTCTTGGTAAGGTGGTAGAAAGTTCCTGTCAGAAGACAATATTAGATATTATTTTTCTTTTGAGAAAATTGGAGGAGATGTTTGGAGGGGGATTCATGTATCTGAAGTGGTTCCCAAACCTGTCAGATTGCCAAAATCACATGTAAAACAGTTAAAATGAAAGTTCTTGGTCTCTATCTAAAACCTAAAAACAATCATAATTTAAAAAGAGATAAATGTCTCAGGTAATTCTTATGATTGGCTAGATTTGAGAGCCACTAGACTGGATGATTCTTCAAGTTAAGCCTTCACACTCATGAATATGATCCGTAAAATGGGACAGTAAAATAAGAGAAGGGACTAAAAGGACAGCAGCAACAGGAAATAAACAAGCCTGACCAATGACAAAAGTCAGCTTTGCAGTCTTCCAATTAATTGGAGATTACAGAAACAGTGACTTGGTTTTTAAAAGCAAATTTTGAAATCAGACAGATTTTCAAATTTTGGCTCTGCCACATGCTGTCATGTCATTCTAAACAAATTTTTAAAATTTATTATCTTCATTTATACAATAGGGGTGATAATTCTCTCTTTGTAGTTATTTTCAGTACTAGATGACAGAATGTACGATGTCTTGTATATTGGTGGCTACTGGAACATTTGGGAGAATTCAAAAAGACTTCTGTGATGCCACCTCAGAGTACTGAAACACAGATATTAAAACCTAGAGGTTCACTGATGCTAACCTAACGGGGCTCACTAGTACTCAACAGATGAAAGCATTATGACATGTGAAATGCATGATTTCTCAAAAGAAAAATAATATCTAATATTGTGTAGAATGTGCACAGGCTTTTTAATTGAATAAACTTCAGTGCTGACTTATTTTCTCATTAAAATTAATTCTATGTCTCATCAATTTATATTGCTATATCCTTATTGTTTTACTAGTAAATGTTGCTTAAATAACTGATTAACCAGGAAGCATGCAAGAAACAGAAAAAAGATAGAAAAGCTAAAAAAATTTGCAATAACATGCCATAGAAATTATGCATAGAACAAACTAACCACAGTTTACCATTCAACAACAAAAGTTACAAGTGGCAACTAACCTTTTAAGTCTTTTTCTTCATAAGTTTTTTTTTTAACCAATATAGTGAAAATAAAGAAAATATCTTTTTCATTTGTTTTTAACAAATGCACACATCAGGAAGTATTAGAACATTTATAAATAATGCATCCCATTATTGACTATTTTTCTCTGAATATAACCAATAATAGATGTTATCGGTTATTTGTACATAAAGTCTTTCCACCTCCACTGTAAGATTCATTAGCCCTGCTTTCTTTCTTCCCCTAGCTTGACTTAATAAATTAATAAATTATTCAAGTACTTAATATGTGCCTGGCACTGTTTTAAGTATGCTGAATGCGTTCCCTCACAACTCTATATGGCAGGTAACTTTTATCTCCATTTTACAAATTAAGCAATTAAAACTTGGAGAGATTATGTAACTGGTCCAAGGTTACAGAGTTAGTAAGCAATAGAGTCAGGGCTCAAACTCAGTCAATACGGATCATGGTCTAAAGCAGGGGTCCCCAACCCCACGGCCTTGGTCCCGTTCCAGTACGTGGCCTGTTAGGAACTGGGCCACACAGCAGGAGGTGAGCAGCAGGCGAGCAAAGAAGCTTCATCTGTATTTGTAGCTGCTACCCAGCGCTAGCATCGTTGCCTCAGCTCCACCTTAGATCATCAGGCATTAAATTCTCACAGGAGCACCAGTCCCTGGTGCCAAAAAGGTTGCGGACCACTGCTCTAAAGGGCATTCTGTCTCCCTGACTTCCTCCTTCTCCCTTCACCTTAAATCCTTTCATAAACACACTCTTTCAACCTAATCCTAACACAATCAGAGAGAGCCTCTTTGACACCACATAGCCACACAGGCAGTGTAACCCTTACCTACTCTTGTTCGATTACCCTTGTTCGACTGACAACTAAACTCAAGAAATAGCTTGATCTATTCTGCACAGCCCCAAGCCTTCCTCTACCAGCCCTATCCCATGCACTTGCCTTTTCCTTGTGAGAGAAATCCATGACCCTTTTCTACTCTTTTTGGCTTACTCCCCGGCATTTCTTTTCCTAGAGATACAAAGAGCCACAAGCACCTGAGAAAAAAAGCAACTCTAGGACAAAAAGATAAAATTAATCATGGTGCCTACTGTGTGCTAGGCAATGGGCTAAATGCTTTATACCAGCGATCTCAATCTTCACCACAAACAACCCTGCAGGGAAGGCATTTTCTCCATTTCACAAGAAGGGAAAACAGAAGCTCACAATTGTTATGTAACTGCTCATACTTTAACTGTTTGTAAAGTCACAAAGCTGGTCAGAAACCAGGATGTGAACTCAAGCCTGTCCAGTCAATGCCAGTAATGTTCAATGTTTCTACACTAATTGGTTGCCATGTGCCCCATGAACAATGGGGGTTTGGCTGGGAAGAAAGAGGCACAGACAGGATCAAAAAAGGTGGGTAGATTTGAAAAGGCTAAAAGATCAACGGGGTTGTGAAATAATATAGAAAAACAAGAGAAGAAATTCCTGAAGGAAGATTTTTCTATACGGCTTCACCATATGTTTGGATAAAACACTTCAAAGTTAAATGTATTCAACACATGAGAGGATTAACCTCAAAAAACTAGCCATTTCTAAACTTCCACCCTACTGTTCTTATTTTCTAACTAGTTTACACTCTTTCAAATGATCTCAACTCCCTGTCTACACTATAAACACTGTTTAAGGGTAATGAATATGCTCTACCTGTTTTTAAACGGATATTTAATCATATAATTCATATATGAAACAATTCTTCTCAAACACACAAAGAATATTACAGAAAAAACAAAAGTCTCTAATCCTGCCTTCTTGTACTCTCTTCAGACTACTATATACATTGGGCACGTAGTCCTTCAGATGTTTAAAAATATATTCATATATGTATACATATCCATAGAAAATAGTTTTTTTCCCCATAAACATAAAAGTTTACATACTGTTCTGCAACGTGCTTTCTTTGACCAATATTGTGCTTCTGAAATAGGTCCTTTTTAATATATATACTCTTGCCTCTCTGCCACCCAACCATACACACATCCCTCCTAAAAAGTAAATAAATGCATAGTGACTATGTTGAATCAAGTAATTATGCCAATGTACATTCTATAAGAAATTTTATAATTTTAAGATTTCTTTCCCATCTCCCAACTTTCTCATAATTTCTGTTCAGTCCCTTTAAGTGCATCTTTTCTATGTTTGGTCTAGTTTGGCACAATGGTTTCCTGACCCCTGGTTTCTATGAAGGACACCACTAATAATGAAACATAAGTTTCTATGAAACTTGCCAGCCCTGAGTAAAAACCAAAGAGGCAGTATATCCAAAAGCTCAACATGTCGTGATTTCAAGCACAGAATCTGCTTAAGAGTACCATAAAGAACAGACAGGACATTTAATAATGTTCTAAGCCAATTACTGCTGTTACTTTTCAGAACCCATTAAAAGTGTTAGGTTCCTATATCAAATTGAGCTTTCCTATAGTATTGAGCAGTTCGACCTACATTTTGCCTGAAAGTTAAAAACTTTTCCAAATAATGGAAGACCTAGGTCACTAACCTGAGGGGGAGGGGGGGAAAATAACTATTCAAATGCAGATTTTCATCCCATATTCAGTAAGTATTGAGTCCTTCAGTCAATGGTAAATTTTAACTATCCCAAATAAGACTAGTATTACATTTGTAACCCTTTAGAAAACGTGATTGTAGACTCTCCTTCAGTCACTCAATAGCAAGCAAATGCTCTTTAGATCTAACTTAAAGTCCTTAAAAAGTTGAAACCTATCCTTCCTTTTGTGTCAAAAGAAAAAACAATTGATCAGCACCTGCTGTGAATTTTAATAGTCTTTAAAATTATTGTTAAACCCAGTTTTCCATACAAGAAAGTCTTAAGAATCCTCAATATAGCCTAGGATAGGATTAGGGTATACAGAGAAATTACAACTTCCTCACTCATTTTTTTCTTCTAGAGGATGAGAGTAATTCCAATTACTTTAAGCTTTATATCAAATATTTTTCCTTGCTGCATAACAGCAAAGCAAGCTAACTAACGTTCTTGAGAAGTTAAAAAAGAAAAAAAAGCTAGAGGATAGTTTTACCTACTCTGGAAGATGCTCAAAAGTTAGATGATCATGATACCTTGAAGTACAATCTAGCAATTTTCACCTAGTCTTTTCTGCTCCCTGCCATCCCCCATTTTCCTTCACAGCTCTTCTCATTGGTTTGACACACAGGTCAGAGTTCATCAGATACAGGGAAACAGTTCATCAAACACAGGTTCTTGGAATCACCTTATTCACCTGAAATGACCTACACAATGAGGCCAGATCTAGCCAGACAAAGGCTGAATGGGTCAATTGGACAAAAAATACAAATGACTATTTTGTATCTGACTATGGTAAACAGTTTAGAGCTGAATACAAATGCACTTTAAAAAAACAATGATTATACAGTTTAGCATTATGCTAAGTAAAAGGCAGAAAGTCAGACCTAGGTCTGAGCCAGACCTGGGAAGGATGCAGAAAGGAAAAGAAGTAACTACAACTGTCAAAAGAGCAGACTTCAAGAAACTACAAAAATTAAAGTTGTCCCTTTCCCTGGTTATCATGCATATGAAACTAGTTGGTATTGCCCCAAATCACTAGGTGGTTAGCCAGCAGAATATTATTCCAAGCAGCTTATTCGGCATTGATTTATTAGGCATAATGTAGGGACAGCTTGACCTTGACAACCAAAACCTATCTTAGAACATTATGCAAAGGTACATGTAGCTCCTCATATTGTTTTCTTTTTAACTTATCAGAACTGTAAAGATCCTTCCACAAAACTGACTATTTCTAGGTATAGTTGGACTCTCCTCCACCCCAATATTTTAACTCCGGTTAACTGGCAATGACTCAGTCTATTGTAATTACTTCTTTACATGCTTGTCATCCTCAATAAACTGTCGGGTCCATGGGAGCAGAGATATGTCTTCCGTCACCATATTCCCATCATATAGCAGAGGATCTGGCATATAATAAGCCTTCAGTAAATGCCTGCTTTGCATTTAAATTGTCCTTCTGACGGCTTCATATTACAATATTTTCATTTAAAACTAACAAAGAATTGCATACCTATTAGAACAGCAAAAAAAAAAAAAAAAAAGAAACAAAGAAAGGAAGGAAGGAAGCAAGAAAACGAACGAAAAGGAAAAGAAAGGAAAGGAAAAAAAAAACCTGACGATTCCTTTCCAAATGCTGATTAGAATATAGAACAACCAGAACTCTCACAAATTGCTGGTGGAAATGCAAAATGGTACAGCCACTTTGGAAAAAGAATTTGGGAATTACTTATAAACATACACTTAGCCATATAACCTAGCAACCCCATTCCTAAGTATTCTCTCAAGATAAATAAAAACACATATCCACACAAAAACCTGTACAAATGTTTATAACTACTTTATAAAACAACTTTATTCTTAATTTCTAAAAACTGGAAACTACTCAAATGCCCATAAACTGTTGAATGGATAAACAAATTATGGTACATCCATATAATAGAATATTATTCAGCATTAAAAAGAAATGAGTACTGATATGTGTTATAACATGAATGAATCTTGAAAACATTATGAAAGTGAAAAAAGCGAGTCACAAAGGATCACCTGTATAATTCCACTTATATGAAATCTCCACAATAGGCAAATTATCCATAGAGACAAAAAATAGATTGGTCATTGCTTAGGGTTGGGGGAGTCATGAGGGAAATAGAGATTGACTGCTAATAGGTATGGGGTTTCTTTTTGGGGTGATAAAAATGTTCTAGAATTAGTGATGACTGATACCTAACTTTGTAAATACATGAAAAGTAACTTCATTATATACTTTAAAAGGGTGAATGAACTTCATAGCATGTAAATTATATTGCAATAAAGCTTTAAAAAATGCTCTTTAAGGTTTTAACAAGAACTATGACACTACCTGCAAATCATTCATTTATGTCCAAGTTATTAGGAAGTAAGACCTAATAACTTTCTTGAGCTATGACTGAAGGGAGGCAAAATCTTGAGTGTAGCTGTTCCATTCAGGAGCCACTAAAGGACCCAGGTTAATTAAACCTAAACCAGACAGTAATAAAGCTTGAGAGACAACCTTACTGCCAGTCAAATAACTAATGCCATTGATCGCCACAATAAGTGTCACTTACATGTCTAAGGATGTCTTCAATGCTCCTCTAAAGAGTTATAAGCAGTTATTAGCCATATTACCCACAAACAGCATCTCCTCATACCTCCCAGTGTTTCTGATGAGTTTTTTTGTTTTGTTTTGTTTTTGTTTTTGTATCCCAGAGATTCCTGTATTAGAGTGATATACTGTGTCCTTTAGAGACCAGCCCATCCCATTTATAACCAGGGCACATTTTAAGAATGATATGCTCCAGCATCTATGTAGAAGCATTATTAAAGCATGAAAGATACTTATATCCATAAATACCAAAGTCTGCCCTGCTCTGTTCATTGCAATTATTGCTTGACTTGAATGGTTAGGTGAGGAGATACACAGCAGAATTCGCAGATTCACCAGAATCTGACAGGGGCCGCGACGTGAACGCTTCTGCTGTGGCCCCCTGTTATCCTCTTGTATTTGAAAACTGAACAACAAAACACAGCTGCTTTTATGCAAATAGTCCCATGGCGATAAGAGCAATAAAGAAACACAGCCAATTTCGACTAGCAGCTGTCTTGGGCTCTTCCCCCTTTCAGAAACCAACAGATGATTCCATGCCCAGTATATACACAGATTAACAGCTATGGACTACAGCTCTTCACTGTCACTCCCTGGCCACCACTGGAGAGGTTACCAATGTGCACATGTGTTTATTACTAAACAGAGAACCTGGTAAATGCCAAAAAAAAAAAAAAAAATCACTCCAAGTTGATGGACAGGGACCAGAGGAAAAGGAGCACATTATTTTTTCCCTCGGTTTCTTCCACTCCCCCCAACCCCCGCCAGTTTCTTAACCCGTCTCTTCTAATAAAAAGAGAAGGGAAAACAAACAAACCAAAACAAAACAACAAAACCTGCATCTCAAGTTTATTGTACAATTCTGATTCCAGATGAGACCAATAATAAAAACAGATTAAGTAACTAAACAAATATAATAGGATTATATGGTCAAAAGCCCAAACTACGTTAACCATTTGTAAAGCTTTATTATTTTTAAATTGGAACAGGCTTACTCCCTAACCCCCTTATGCTCAACCCATCTCTGACATAAGACAATGCTAGTTTATAAAAATAACTACCAATCTGCCTCCGGAGAGAGGGCAATGGATGTGCATACTGCTTTCCACAACAAGCCTTGTAGAATTTATTAAGTCATAGCTACCATATAATTGATTAATATGTCACAGACACTGTGCTGAGTACTTTTCTTGAATTATTTTATTTAATATTTACAACTGTCCTATGAGGTAGGTATTACAATCTCTATTTTACAGATGAGGAAACTAAATATTAAATTGAGTTCTTAATACAAATCAGGTGTCCTTGAACAAGGCTAACCACACACAAATTATTTGTTATGTAAGCATTCCAGGAAGAAAAGATGTTCATGAATTTATAAATCCTTAACCTAATCTTCCATTTAAATGTTACTACATCTAAGATGAACATGTTAATGTGTCTAAAATGCAAAGCACCTACAATTAGTAAAATATTTGGTATTTGGAAGGTTAAAAAGTTTTCCTTTAAAATGAAGTGTGTATCATTCTAGTAATGCTACTTTAAGGTACGTTAGAGCTCATAAAGTAAAATAAAATGTAATAATTTAGATTAAGAGAAGTTCAGTCAGATTTTCCAAAATGTCTACATCACAAGTATTTTTTAGAAGAACAGCTTTCTTTATTACTTTCAAATGCTAGTGCTAAAAAAAAATTTCGCCAAGTGTGCTGAAGGCTGTTTTTACTCTTTCTTCACTTATTCTGCATATATTTTGGGGGGAACTTTAATATGCCAGACCATTAAAGATTAAAAAGTTAAGTGAGGCATAGTCTCTGTCCACAAGAAGCCAGCTGTCTAGTTTATAGATGATTACTACAGAATGAGGTAAATGCAATGACAGAGCTATGTGATTAGAATTATGGATGCACAAATGGAGAGATCAAAAAGGCTTCCAGGAAAGGAAGGCCAGAGAGGCCTGCACAGACATTGAGGCTCAGCTTCCTCAAGAAATTTGGAAGGACCCAATAAGAAATTCTTCAAAGGATATATAGGCTATAGGCTATAAATAGATAAGACCTGATTGTAAATACTAATAACACTAAGGATGTAGTTCAGCAAACCCTTTCTCTAGGACAGCATCAGATTAATCTGTGTACGAATGCATACAATTTCAGAATATTATTCCACTACGAAAGAGTCCAACTTTATTTTCAAGATTTTTTTGTGGCCTTAAATCTTTTCCCTGGTATTTAACTTTGAGGATCTGGAGGGAAATATTACCATTATCTGTTGAGCTAGATCTGTAAATATTCACTTTCCAGCATACTAAGGCTACAAATAATCTAATTTCCTCATATTATTTGTTATTTATAGGATACTTTACATCTCATAAAGCATTTCACACACATCCTTGCTCATCTGAACCTCATTAAGGTATTCTTTTGAGACTTCTTAGCATACCCTATCCACTTTAACATATCCCAGAACCTTTCTCCTCTTATTAAACCAACAACACGGCTATCAAAAACTCTTGGAATTAAATTAACAGCAGAACTGATCAATATTGGCTATGTGTCCAGTACTGTTTTAAGCACTTTACATGTTTTATCTCATTTCTTCCTCACAAAAGCCTATGGAATTAGTTATTATTATCCCATCTTACAAATGAGAAAGGTAAGGCTCAAAGATATTATACGAAAAGTATCTGAGACAGGAGTCAAACCCAGGCAATCAGAGCCTTCATTATGCTCTTCTGCCTCTAGGTTGAGAATCATTCCTAGTTGACAATTCTCATTTCTGTTACTATCTAACAATTATATTTCTACTCTTACTGGTGTGGGTGCAGGTGTGTGAAAGAGAAATGTACCTTCTTATATTATTGTTTCTTATGTGTTAAGCTGAACTCCCAGGAACAAGGGAAAGCAAAAACATGAATAATTCTAAAGTGTTTCTTCAGTCTATAATTTTAAATCTCTCTCCCATACTTATTAAAAGACTGGGAAAAAAAAAAAAAACACATCTTTTTCTTTTTTTACTTCAATTTCTATGTCAAACCCTATATTTGGGAAAGTATTCTTAAGTGAAAAACTTGATGTAATAATTTGCTTATGAAAAGTAATTAAAGTAAGGTCTGCTTCTAAGGTATAGCTATTTGTAAAGTTCTTAAATTGATTCAATTGACAAACATTAATTTTATTTCCAAAATGTTGTGGAAACATTTATTGCCTAAAAGGAGATATAGATATAGATACAGAGCAAGTAAAATGTTGCTGAAATGAATTGAGATGTGTTGTAGGTATAAGATACATACTGAATTTCAAAGACCTAGTACAAAAAAAGCCTGTAAAAGAAAATATCTCAATAATTTTTATATTGATAACATGTTGAAATATTTTACATATAGCAGGTTAAATACAATATATTAAAATTAATTTCACCTGTTTCTTTTTACTTTTTCAATGTGCTACTAGAAATTTTGTAATTATCCTGTGTCTTGCAGTCCACTTCTATTGGGCAGTGCTGCTACAAACTGATTTAACAATAATTCAGCTTGAATTCCTGTGTTCCAAAATTAAGACCACTGACTATTCCAGCAACTAGACCAGTTTACAAATTTGACCAATCCTTGCCCAACTGTGCTTAGTAATTTCTACCCTAAAACCATCCTATGTGACTAAGCTCAGCCTTCAAAACTCTAAGTACTCCAACTCCCCACCCACCCCTCTTCTAAGACCCTTCTGAAACTGTTAAGGTGGTGGTTACCCAGAAAGTTTAGGAAACCCAGCTTTGTACAATTAACGGGTTTCCCAACAGGGGTCTTCATATAGCACTTTGACAAAGTCAATGAATTAGAGTTATACAATGAAGTTAAGTTGTGTTAAGGATGCACAACAAAGAGAAACAGTTAGAAAAAAGTAATTATATATAAATTGTTCTGTCTAGTGGTTTAAATCATCTAAATTTAAATCCATACTTGTAGCAGTCTGCCTTATTTTGGAAGAGTGAAAGAGCTAATCATGTGGGCCCTAAGGTTCCTTCTATGACAGAGTAGGAGAAGATAACATTAAGTTAGAAACAAGAGGAATAATATATCAGTGTCATTGAGGTTTCTTAGTCTTATAAACAGACTAAAAAAACATCTAAATTTTCAGACTTTGTAGAACCCTTACTATTTTCATGATTTGGTATCTAACTCCTGACTGGGTCTTTAAAGTAGCACCGGGTAAGGTTTTAGGGGACACACAAAACAATTGTGACCATTTCTACTACTTTTGTTTCAGGAACACCATTTTAAAGCCCAACAGCCAGGGTAAACCCCCTAGTCTAGAGTTGATTATAATGTGGCACATTAGCTGAAGTCCACCAAGCTTCCCCATTACAGAGTAAATTACACCCTGCCATTTTTATTCCAATCAATGGCCACACTTAAACTCCAGAATTACAGCAACTTAAATAGGCCATATTTATGAAAAGCTAAATTTATCCCTAAATCACTAAACATATGATTCAATTCTCAACTTTTCACCATTGCACACACATTAATCTCAAACAACACAAAAATATTTTCGCTTACTCCAAAGTAGTGACCCATTTCACCCAAGCTTATTTTAACCAATTCCTTCAACTTTCCCAGTGTTCTTCACATCAGTAAAAGATTTTTTTAATAAACATAGACATCAGATATTCTCCAAATCCTATGGCAACCTAACTATAGAATATCAGAATAAAAACTTTCCTCACTTGGGAACTATATATTGATGACAAAAATCACTGCGGCAACATCTAAACAGTAACACATCTACTTGATTTACCAATATGATGACAATCAATTTTGCAACTTTGGCAGCTTTATTTTGATTTTCAGCATTCTAAATTAAGTCTTTGTCCACCATCAATGAAAACTCAAAGTCAGAATATGATTATGAATGATTACTGACAAAACAGTATTCCAAAATCAAAGAGAATTTTAACTTTTAATATCGCTTCACAATGACATAGTTCACTCAAAATATCTCATGCTCAGACTATATACACGGTGCATGTACATGTTTGTGTATATCCTTAAAAGAGAGATGATGTGGGTATGTCTTTTAATGCAAAAAATTACTTCTTATCTATTCAACAATTTATGTTGTCTCACCATGGATAGTATATTTGCAGGTAGGAACAGCCTACCTGCAAATATACTATCCATGGTGAGACAACATAAATTGTTGAATAGATAAGATGACCCTCTGGTGAATTCTATGGAAGAAGAGCAATAGTGGTTATTAAGGGAACACTATAGCATAAAGAGATGCTCTCATTCACTCCCAGGGCCTAACCTTACCTCCCCCACTTTTAGTGCATGTCTGCTGCTCATTTTTACTTGTAGCCGCTCACCTATTATGGGGACAGGGATTCAAGAATCAGAAATATCTTTAGCAGTGTGTAAGAATGAGAACAGGTAACAATTTTGACTTCTAGAGCTCCAAATGATAAAATTCGGAGAGAAGGCAGCAGTTTGATGGACTGGAAGTGCTAAAGAGAGAATCAGGAAAGACCATCCTCCTCTCTTCTCCCTCAAACCTTATAATGGATAGGAACTTCCATGGAGAATGGTGTGAGAAACATAGTGTCAGCAAGTGTAAGCTGGGGCAAAGCCATGGAGAGAAAGAAAGATGGAGAAAAAAGCCTAAAAGTAGATACTGTTTTAAGCGTAACAGCTCTAAACAATTATGCAATTATCCTTCGTATCCTCTACTCCATCAGTCAGGACTCCTGACATACTTTCTTTTGTAAGGTTTCTTAAAGTTATACCTTCCTAGATTTGTGCTAAACCTAAGATAACTATCATGCCTTCTCACCAGCCTCCTGCCACCAGGCTGCACTGTGGGAGGCGCACACACTTCTCCAATCCACAAGTCTGGTCTTTCGAAACATATATATTTTTTACTGTGTCACTGCTCTAATCTTAGTCGTTCAGGGTTCCCACTGTCTGTAGAAGAGTCCACATTCCTAAACCAGATATTCAAGACTGTCACTATCACAATAAGCATCGTCAGTATTAGTCGAATTCTGGACACCATTTTGCATCCTCTTATTTTACATTTCATTTTTCTCACATACTTCTAATCTATGTTCTCTTGCAGTATAGTATGTACAAAGGCATCTTAAATGCTTTTTTTAAAATGAAGTGGAATCTAGTAATAAAAAAAAATTATTTTTTTAATCCTAAGAAACAACCAATCTATCCTTATCCCCAGTAAGACCTAAAAGTCCCTTGCTCTAGCCAGGGAGGGTCTGTTCAATAATCCTACTTACCACTCATTTTTCTTTCCTTATTTTGGATTCCCATTTTACCTAGCCAAATCCTATCCCTCAATATGAAGCTACAGGGACCCTCTCTTTCACTTTTTTCCTACCCATTCTAGGCCAAATTATTCTTGCCTCTCCTTGACCATTCATGTCAACTAACACATTACACAATCTGGTACTTACTTTCATATAATGCCCTATTACATGTTATTTTTAGTTCCTAAGGAAGATAATTTGTGTCATCCACAATACTTAACACATGCCCAAGAACACAGTATGTACCTTATAAATACTTAGTGAAATCAAACTCCAGTTAACTGCATTGCCATCTATAATACATGTGAATTTCTATAGATTTATAATACAATAAATAGAACATACATAAAGACTATATGAGAATTTTGCACACCGTAGATGGTTTCTATAGCTTTCTATATAACATAGATCTGCAGAACAGATCTCTTCTACGTAGGTTGTCTTCTTACAACACTACTATGAGAGGTCATCAGAATGGATCATTAATAATATACACAATGCAAATTATGCTGATCACATGGTTTGTCTTTGATGGTTTAAAACAAATGTGAAGTGTCTTAGAGGCATCATGAATATTATGATTATGCCACAGGAGATTAATATTGGGTTTTGAACTTGCTTATAACATTCTCTAGAAGAAACTTAATATAAATCTCTGATGTCAGCTTTCTTGCCTCTGGCTTGCTTGCATAAAACTGGAATATAAAATGGGCAATTACTCAACTTCCTGGACAGGATAAAATGGCTGCCTTTTTGAATATTTAATTATTGTAACAAAAGCTGAAGCATCCTTTTACCTAGCCTTGTCCTCTTCGTTGAAATCTTCACTGTCTTTCAATGTCCTTTGATGTCTCAGTATTCAATATATTCTCTATTATTTATGTCCCTCTAACAGAATGTGTCACTCCAACTCCCTTGTCGGCTTCAGTCCTCCATTATATCTCTCAGTGTGAAGAAATATATTCGTTATCATTTTCTTCCTTTCCTCCTCACTCTAGGTCTTGCATTTTTTGACATTAAGCTCTAGTTTCCTTTGAGCCTCTATGTTTCACATTTAACAGAATCTAGTCCTAAATTAGAATATCAAATATCACATTGTATTTTAAAATGAAAATTTTGTGTTATACCTGCATGAATCACCAACTTTAAAATAGCTACTCTGAAATAACATTTCAATGCTAGATCACACCAAAGTTGATAGGTCAAATAGAATCATCTACACTGGCAAATAGGTAGGAAGTAGGCAGTAAGTTCTAAAATGTTAACTAAACAATTTTGCTACCTTCAGTAAGCTCATATCTTCAGAATGTTGAATAATTCAAGGTCAAAATATGATAAAATCAATCTCCCCGCCTAGTCCCAAATCTTCTAAAATGCTAAATTTATAATGCCTTTGAAAGTAGAGTTCAAAATTTTCCATTCACCAAAGTTTTACTTTGCAACAGCCTAGAGCATTCACACAATTAGTCTGCCTTTATTCTGCTTAAAATGAGCATAGTTTAATTTGATAAACGTTGCAAAACAATGTTTCATCAGTATTATAAAATGGTTCAAAGTATTTAGATTGTTTTTGCAACTTAAAGGTCAACTATTTTTTAAGCAGATTCAACCATTTAATACTGTCATTACACATATTTAAATAATAAAGGCTTTTTATTTTTCCTCTAGATAATATTTACTCTTTGAATGAGCATGGTGACAAAGAGGTGCCTGTTAAAGCTTCAATATAAACTGTCATATTAAAAAACAACCCCAAACAAAATGAGGTCTTTCTGTTTTAACTTAGATATATGCAGAACATGCTGCTGAAAAAGAGTTCAGAACTGGCAAATTTGGTCAATTGTTCTTACCAGGTCTTGATGTCATACATCTTAAACAAATTGTATTCCAAAATGTTCTGTTGTTCAAATGGCTCTTTACCAGTAGAAACTAAGTAAGAAATGATGGTTAGACACTAGCCCATAAGTAGTTAATTGGTTACAAAGCTAAACAAAGAACCTACCTCATGTAGCCAACATTGTTTCTATGTGAAAATCTTAAGGTCTGGTGCACTTCTCTCCTTGAGTTGCCATCTGTCATTGAGATCTAGGACAACTGCCCTTCTATCCCACAAACCTCCTACTTCTACCTCTACCCCAATTCTACTCCCTAATCTCTTCACTAGGTTACAATAATAGAAATGGACTTTCTAAGGGAGTAGCAATAACAAAGAAGTGAATGGGAAAGTGGAATTGTTCCTCTGAAGAAAGTCATTTTGTATATTAGCAATTTCTGAAAAGCAGTGCCTAAGTTATACCTTCTATACCAGAAATGAAACATTTCTCTCTTGAATCAAAACTTCCTAGTCCATTTAATTATTCAAATATATAAGCATTTACTATATTTGAAGCTTTTGCTTAATTGATTTTTCAGATTAACCCATGAGTTCCATCATCATTGTAAAAAAAAAAAAAAATGCCCATAGTACACTTAACGCCTGTGATCTGTGACCAATAAATCCATAAACTTCTGCCCTACCAGATGAGCTACAAGCCTATCTAGAGATGGTAGGTTTGTCCGCATAGTTTTTTAATGCTAATATTATTGTAATTATGTGACTTAATGTAATATATGTAAACCAAGGAAATTAATGCCAAAAGAATTATTTGTATGATTTAAAGTAATTTGAATGCTCTAGAAAAAGCTATATATAAGAGGAGTTAGTCCCTTTTATTAAGAAAGTTCCCAAATTAAAATTAGGCAGAATTTTCCTCAGCTATGAAGAGGGAGAAAGAAAAATTTTTTGAGATACCTAAGTTTTTAAAATCTTTTAAAGGTTTATTGGGTGCCATGTAGCAGTGCTTTTACTCCTATGATTCTTAATTGTTTTTGAGTTATGGAGTCCTTTGGAAATTTAAAGAATGTTATAGCCCACCTCTCTCCTTAGTAAGACAAATGGAAAAACAACATATAATTCTGGTGGTACTTATGCCTGTCCCTATTTCCTCTCTCCTCTACGCACAAAGTTCATCTCCTTGTGGCTCTATGAATCATAAGCTTCAAACGTTTCAACGTGTTTACACCCATTAAAAAAATTAAGCATTGTATTAGTACACCAGAACTAAATTCCGTAAGGTCTAATCTCGACTTTGCTTAGATCTTATTAATGATATTTTAGACTGGCTAATAACATCTACCAAACTCTCAAGTGCATTTATTCAGTTTAAATAATAAAGGATGCCAGCTTTCATTTCTCTTATTGCCTGTGATTCTCTCCCATGATTAACTCATTAGCAATTCCTTATAGTTCTTTGCGATGTCAGGCTATAACCCATAAACAAGATGACTAATCAGCTAACATATACTCCAATTCTCAGGGTACAATAAAAAATAAATCAAGCTAAAATCAGGAAAAGCTCTTGACTTAGAATGGTAGTTATTTCTCCTTTCAGATTTAGTGTTCTAATAACTAGTCCACAAAGTAATCTATCTTAATAAAGTTTTCCTTCCCACACATTAAAAGTCACACAAAAGCATAGGGGGATAAGAGATGTCAAATCACTTGCTCAAATATTCCCATCACACAGCTTTCCTTCCTGAAGTTCCTCTACTCTAAAACCACCTGCTTTATGAGTCATGAAAATTCTAATCTGCCATTATTAAGCATTTTCCCCTCTTAATCATTTTCCTTAGCCGCCTAAACCAAAACTTGGGAGTCATTCTAAACTCTTCTTTCTCCTTTATTCCCCACATTCAAGCAATCACCAGTTCTTCCACTCAGCCTCCTAATTTATTTCCAGTTCTGTCCCTTCCTCCCAATTACTTTAGGTCCCTACATGTTATATGGTTTCCCTGCCTGTGTTTGGTTCCTGACAATATCCCAGAATAATCTTTCTGAAACAAGATATGATCACTTCACTCACCAACTTAAAAGCCTTATAATGGCTACCTTCCTTAGCTTAAAAATCCTTCAATGTCCCTATTGGACAAAGTTGAAGGCACAGAATGCTGGAATGTCCTTTGTGATCTAGCCCCTAACTACTTCTCAAGCCTTATCTCCCATTTGCCTAATTCCTACCCTCAATCTTCTGCTCTCTCAGCACACCATGTTGTTTCCTACCTATGTACTTGCTGTTCCCTGTGCTTAAAACAAATCTTTGCTGCAACCCTTACTGCCATCCCCTGGTCTGCCTATTTAGCTCTAAATAAAGCTTTGAAATGGCCAAAGATGTTTATGACAGCATTGTGTTTAGTAGTTAAAACCTGAAAACAACCTAAATCCTCCAAATATAGAAATAATTTGTTAAATTATAATAGATTCCTGTGATGAAACACTATATAATAATAAAAATGTTTATAAATTTAATGATATGAAAATATAAAAAATATGGCTATATCACTGTTACCAAGAATTATCTCAACCATATAAAATACATTATACATACACATACAAGAGAAATAATTGGCAGAAAATGCACCAAAACATTAAGAACACTTATCTCTGGGTAACAGAATTATGAGAAAATGTTTCCCCCAAATTTTAAATAGTGAACTTGTATTAATTTTAAAATCAGAAAAAACTTTGAAAATATTTTAAACTGTGACAGCTTTCCAAGAGACTTACCCCCACCACTCCAACACACACACACACACACACACACACACACACATTTAATCATTCCTCTGATTCAAGTACATACGCTCATTGTTGTGCATATTACACACTATTAGAAACCTTAACATCCTATATTTTAATTCATGTTTGTCAAGGAGCTGTGTGAAGACAGGATATCTACAGTTCAGCTTTAATCCCTAGTGCCTGACCTCTGGTAGAGGACAGTTAAATGTTCATAAAAGAAATTATTCTTATATAGCTAGCTACATGCAAATGACCAATAAATGCCTAATCAATCATTTGTACATGTAAATCATTAACACATTCAAAAAATATTTACCATGTGCCTAAAATATCCCAGGTACTGTCACCTCTGAGAACACTGCAGTGAAAAGATCCTTGTTTATAGCCATGCCATAGACATACAGAACAAGCCCAATCCCATCTGATCTCAGAAGCTAAGCAGGGTTGGACCTGGTTAGTACTTGGGTGGGAGACCACCTAGGAAGACCAGGTGCTGTAGGCGTAAAAAATTTTAAAAATAAGGGATTGTAAGTTGACAAGGTCCTTGTATTCTGTGAGGTCAATCAAGGGTTGCCACGCTTAAAAATAAAAAAATTTAAAAATTTAAAAAGCTAAAAAAAAAAAAAGATCCTTGTTCTTGTGGAGCCTACTTTCTAGCAGGGAAACAAAACAAAATAAACCAGCTCATTTCAGAGAGTGACGAATAGTATAAAGAAAATGTGGGATGAGGGGAACCAGGGAAGATCTGGGAAAAGAGTGCAACATCAAAAGTATATGGAAAGATGGTAAGTAACACGATAATAAGCAGGCAGATGTAGTAAAATGGAAGAACTGGACATGGAATCAAAATACCTAAGTTTCCATTTCTACTCTGTCACCTTATTATTCAGGTAATATTATCCGACTCTCAATTAGGATGATAATTCCTAGTTTGCAAAAACATGTAAGGATTAAGAAAGAATTTTATGTGAAGAGGGTAAGGCCAGTACTTGGCAGAGTCCCCTGTATTTGTTAACTGTATCTATTTGGGGAAGGATGTCAAAAATAATACAAAATCCAAAAGCTGAACTACATGGATTATGACCTTGAGTGAAGATGCCAAAAGAAACTTAACAATGTAAATCTCATCCCTTTGATCAGAGAATTCTGCAGTAGATATATGGTTAAGAAAGAGACTGCATATGCTATCCTTAACTATTTATCTGAACTTGGGATTCTAAAATTGATTACAACTGTTTTTAAAAACAGTGTGGCAAACAGTTGAATATTAAGTGCAAACACATAAAAACAGACTTATGATCCAAAAGTCGTCTCTCAGCCTTTCCCCACAATCTCGTAAACTTTACTAGTCTTCACTATTTTTAATACCTTGCATATCTAGGTTATACTTCTCTAGTTCAAAAGAGGAAAGGAAATTTTCCACAGCAGATTGCAAAAGAGAGATGCTTCTGGATACATTTACTCCTTGTCCTTTTTAATTGCTGCTTATCTGAAACCTAAGAACTAGGTCTCCTGGACTTTGAGTAGGGGGTTAGATTGTCAGATCACTAAAATGTTTCCTCTGAAGTATTTCAATCCCTAATCAGTCCCCAAACCCTATAATATATTTTAGAAAGTCTTTTGCCCTTTACATCTCTGCTTTCCAATCTCACATTCCTCATATGAATGGCTGGCTGAATGGGTCTACTATAACCTATCCTTCATCAACCTCTTAGACCAAAGAATTCTCTCCTTAATAATTTTAAGTGCTATAGTCAGAATTATTCTGACCCTCATTCTAATATTAATAATTTGATTTGGGAAGTCATGGGCAAAACAGATCATCATGACAAGGTAAATTAACTCATAAGAATGAGTTGATTAATAGTGAAGAAGTAAAGAAAAATTTAACTCTAAGATGTAAGCTCATGTTCCCATCTATTGGCTGCCAAAAATTTTTATATCAAAGCAAGAATCCTGCTTACTTCTTGGCATACCAAACTTACAAATACAGAGTCACAACACAGAAATTGTGAGATAGCCATAAAGTCTGGGAACACAGATAATATTTTCTATTTTTACAAACTGAAGATGTCCTTGATGACATTATGTACATTCACCTGTTTCTATATACTATGTATATCTTGTAGAGAAATGCTATAATGAAGAATCTGTCACAAAATGTTAAATATACTGTATTGTAGAAAGGCAAAGCTATAACAACTTGTGTTTAAATGTTTATTCATTCATTTAATGAGCACCTATTAAGTGTCAGGTGCCCATGAACTTCTAGATGCTGGTTCATTTGGTAGCATGACCATTTAATTAACTGTACTGATTAACTAAAGATAGGGAATTATTTTTAACTCTTGTACTTGATCCTGACTTTGGACAGTTTCAATGTTTGAGAAATGAAGATATTTGGCTGTATGACAGTCTTATGCATACAAAATCAGTACACAATGTTTCCTTCCCTTCATGTACATTAATTCTATGATCGCTTCAAATGATATAAAGGCTGTTTGGTGCCCATTTCTGTTCTACTCTAAAGTCTGCTGACAAGGATTCATATCATATATTTATTATTTCTGAGAATTATATAATAGTGCTTCTGGAGAGAGAAAAGTAGGCTTGATTCCAAGATGTTAATTTACTGTTCTATTTTAATTCACTGATACTTTCTATTGTAAGTTAACTCAAAATGCAATTATTAGAATGGTTTCACATTAAGAAGTTTATATGCCCAGCACCTGTAGAGAACACTAAAAGACATGAAAACTAAATGTAGTAGAACCAAAGCACAACAGAACCCCACAGAAAAAGATATAAGGTCCATCTGTGGAAATTCCTTATAAGGATGAGTACTGATGCAAGCACAGCAATCTCCCTGGGAAAGCACTTTTGATGCTGTGGCTATATTTCTCAACTCTCAAGATCCTAACTCCCAAATTAGGGGCTCTATATTGAATTCTATCTCTGACAACTACACTGACCCCTACAGAGAGCCAGGCATGGTCTTCAGGGTAGTAGTAATAAGAAACTTCACATTAGAACTTTTGTAGCTATACGACTACCCAAATCAACCCTTGTAGCATTCCGGAAATTAAGAATTTAAGCATTTGTCCCATCACCAATGAGAATGTTCATAGAGCAAGGAAAATTCTTAAACTTGCATTGTTGAGTTAGACATAAGCAGAAGCAGGTATTTACAAATGTATACCATCCTTATAACATAAGCCTATACTCTCTAACCCTCAGAGCACCATGACTCGTTTTCTAGGACAAGCAGTCACTACAACACACAAAGAGCCTTTCACTGCTCTTCCATCCCTGCTGGACACACTTCCAGATACCATGAACTACAGTTTAACTCTGGACTACTGATCACAACATTTCCTCTATTAACTCTGACTATACAGTTGACTCTCTGTATCCATAGGTTCCACATCCGCAAATTCAACCAACCAAGGATTGAGAATGGTATTTTCTATCTGCCTTTCAGAATCCATGGATGTGGAGGGCAAACTGTATGCTTTGTTCCATGCCATTTTATAGAAAGGTCTTGAGTATCTGTGGAGTTTTGCATCCACAGGGGTTCTTGGAACCAATCCCCTATGGATATTGAGGGACAACTTAACCGGTAGTTAAGCAGGCATTTTAAAAGCCATAACTGTATCTAATTTTTCTGAACACTTTGTACACATTCTCTCATACAGCAAACCCAGAAGATAGGTTCTATCTCTCCATTTTTACAGACCGGGAAAAAGAATCATTGGATTAATCACTTGACCCCAATCACCAGGACAGAACTGAGGCTTCGACCAGTGTCCAATCCTCCTTCCTTATCAGCTGTCCACTACTCAATATTTCTTCCACCTCTTTCCTCAGTAAAATCTACATGGCTTAATCAAACTTTTCATATTGTAATAAACAAAGCCATCATCTTTTGACATTAGTAGATCAAAACTCTACAAAAACTACCTGAGCAAAAACAAGTTCCAAATGGATAAGCAGTAAGCCTTATGTAGCCCCTGAAAGACAGAAAAATAGACCAACCAAAGGAAAAAGCTATTTAGTAGAAAATTGTGTCTTAGAGGATATCTAAAAACATTATATTTCTGAGAGAGCACTTTTGTGTCAACTCACTGCAATGTCATAAAGAGTTTAAAGTTAACTACTTTTCAACACACAATTTTGAAGTATACAGTTTATATTATTAGGTTAATGTTTTCAGTAGCACAGAAAACCTTCTAATATTTCCTAACCACCCCGTCTTTTAAATAGAATATAGATAATGTGGTTTTTCTGGAATTCACATTAACCACACGCCATAATACATTCTAAAACAGTCTGTGGGGTTGAGTGGACCTTAAGTAGTTCTGCATTAGAGCAGTAGTTAAGAAATTAACTATAGAAGAGCCTCCAGTTTTAAATCTAGGTCATACTATTCTTATTGAAAAGCAAGCATAAGCTAGAAAATTTATATTACTTCTTGAAAAAATATTTTTTAAAAAAAGAGCATGGACTAGTTGAAAAATACTGTTTCTTCAAAATATACTATAAATAGGCATATTTATTTTTTAAATAACTTATATTCCCATGAATTCATGTAAGGAATTTCTTCTTCTGTTAAAGATAACTCACCAACAAAATTAACACTAAATTACATTTAATTAGACTTGTGCCAGAAAATATAAAATCTATATAGTCACTTTCAATTTGAGGTAGGGAAAGAGGGGAGGGATAAAGGCAGAGATGCAGGCAGAAAGCAGAACATAATTTGAAAATTTTCCCAAAAATACAATATTCAAAACTACGTAAATTAAGTAAATAAGTAAATAGGGGAAAATATTGACTACTGTTGAATCCAAGTAGTGGTATATGTACAGGCATTATATTTTTCTTCCTACATTTCTATCAGTACAAAATTTTTTTTAAATACAATTATCAGGGTATATTATAAAGATTCAGCCCAGCCTCCTGCTTCTACACTGCACTGTTAAATGACATCCTAGAAGTATCTTAGCCAAGGTATTATATGTCTATTCTGGCTTGGAGGGCAGAGGGCCTGGGTTCAAATCCCAACTCAGCCAGTTATTGGCTATGAGCTTCAGCAAATAACGTAAATGCACTAACCCTCAATTTGTCAGTATAATGAGGATAATAATAGTCCTATACCACAAAGGAGTTCCAGTGAGAAACTACATGCAAAGTGCTCAGCACAAGGCCTGGCCCATACGTAAATAGTGGTTTGCCACACTGTTATAGTAACCAGAGGGTCCCTTCAGACAGAAAAAAAGGCTAAGCGACAATACATAGAAGAAGTCTGGGGTTATTTAGATTGTACTGTGTGAAAAAAATCAGTAATCCATACTGCAATAAGGTCATGTAGAGCCTCTGGTCATTGTTATAATAACAATAATTGTAATCCAACATTTCTGTGATACTTTACTACGGGCCAAACACTGTTCTAAGCACTTTATATGCAGTTTCTCATTTGGACTTGTATGAAGCAAGGAATATTATTATTCCCATTTTACAGATGAAGAAATTGACGGTCAACATGTATACATAAATTGCTCAAGATTATGAAGCCAGTAATTGGCAGAGTTGAGATGTGAACCTAGGCAATCTGCCTCCAAAGCCTGCTTCTGACAGCAACTACCCACCTGAACTTGGGCAAGTCATTTCACATATTGGGACTTCAATTTCCTCCTCTGGAAAATGAGCAGCATAGAGTGGTGGAATAGGTGCTCTCAGAAGCCCCTTCTAAACTCCTCTGGAGTTTAAACCCAATTCATTACATACAGAAAACATCTCTGCTGTAGTCCTTTTACATGCCTAGGCGTTTCTGTCTTATATAAATATAGAATGACGTATATGTATAATTCCCCAGGTGGAGTGCCTCAAAGTTATTGAGCTCTGTTGGTGGGAGGTACTTCACTAAGAGGCATTGGCCAGATAGAGAACCTCACTAGACAGTTCCATAACTAAGTCTCTTTGAATGCAGTCCAAAGAGAACCTTACTTAAAATGAATTCTATCTCAGAGCACTAATGCTACAGGAAAGTTAAGAACACACATCAACAAAATAAGCCAAAGCTCTAGGACCTAAGTTATGTCGCTCTACCTCTCAGGACCTCAGTTTCCTTATTTATAGAAATCAAGTGGCTTTTAGATACAAGTAATACCTAAGGAAGCAGCCACTGCAACCCAAGGAAACCAATCAACTTTGTTAGAATTGAGAGAAGTGGGTAAGGAAGCATGTGTAATTTGAAAAACCACCTTCAAAAACAGTTATTGCTTTTACAATACAAACCACAGAAGCAAAGCTCCAAAAAATCTATTGTTTTGGTTGGCAAAAGAGAGTGACGCAGCCCTAGGGAGCCTGGAGGAGGATGGATTTTTTTTTTTTTAATATTAAGATATATTAGAGTAGATCACTGTTGAAAGCCCCTTTTAGCTAAGAGTCTGTGAACAAAGTTGGTATGAAAAAAACTTCAGTTTAAAGAAAAAATCCTATTTGTCAAAAGAAACAAATTTTTTAAAAAGTCATTAGGTCTACTTATTTTCTCTCTTTTGTAGAAAAATGATTTAAATAAATGCACAAACATGTAAAATTCTGTACACAAGACTGAAGGTGTTTTGTTTTTTAAACACAAACCAAGTCTGATAATATTCCGAGCCAAAACATAACCAAGTCACTTCTACTCTGGTTCTAATATTGCTTCAAAACACTGAAGCTCCATTTTAAGCAAGAAAAAGAAATGAGACAAAGTCCATGTGATTCTTTCTATGGTGAAATATATAAAGCTCAATTTTTAATCAAATCTCTTCTCTTACAGATCTTTTCACCATCTTTGCCTACTCAATAGTCAATAGCATCAGGGATGAAAAGACAAAAGACCAAACTCAATCCAGTCCATCCGGCTCTCTTTAGCATTGCTGGTAAATGGTTTGCTAAGAAACAATTGGCAATCCCACACTAGTTGCCAATATCAGTTTTGGGAAATTTTTATGGACTTAATCTCTCCCCAATCTCCATTTCTGAAGATAATTAATCAAAAGCTGGTTGTATTCAGATTCAAGTCCTAGAAAAAGATAACCAATGTCTACATCATCAGCTCTCAAACCCTAAACCCTAAATCTCTATCTCTTAGTTTTATTAAACTTTCGAATGAGAAGAAATAGAAATTAATATGAAAATCTTCCATTCCTAAAGGACCCTATGAAAACGTGGTAAAATTCTCACTCATTAAAAACTCTCATACACACAATTTATAGGTTTAATGGACCCCCTTAAACTATCAAGATTTAAAATCTTTGCTCTAGCCTAGAGAATCATGTGCTTCTCAATAACCCTATCTCCTCCTTCAGGGATGGGAGCCAACCAAACATCATATGTGAAATGTAAAGAGACCTAAAATAAAGTCTCTTTACACCTGATGTTTCAAACTACCTGTGTCAAATGTCAGTTCTGCAATTTTTCAGCAATCCTCAAGGGATTTGTTTCATTTCCTTGACCAAGCAAATCAGGTCTTATCCAAAGCCCTCCTCTCTCCTTCCTTTATTTTTTAACTAAGCCTAGAAGCTTAGGGCCAAATCAATTTATAAGTGAAAGATAAATGTTTGCCCAAAAACAAAAGCCCCCAGTGAACACTCACCCTCATCACTCCTTTTCAACTCAAGATGTTCAGGACACTGTCAACTGATGTGGCTGTGGGCCCGATCAGAAAGCAAGAACAGAATAAGGACACTCCATTCAACCTTTTTGTCTGGGGCACTTCCTGGGTTTTGCTCTGGCATTTAACACCAAGACACAAGGCTCATTTTTCATTAAAGTTGCAAGACTTTCGCTTTGCCCAGTTTCAAATGGTGTAATTGATCTGCATTGTCTTCTTAAATAACCCAACTGAAGGACACTGCAGCTTTAAATATTTCAGTGCTAGCTAGCAAATAGACTCCATTGCAATATGGCTCTGAAGGTCGTGTCCTATTGTCTCTTTCCTCTGGAAAAAAAACAATTTCTAAGTCCTTCTAGGTAACAGAGGAAGCTTTACTCCTAGAATTTTCACTCTTCCACCTCAGTCCCTGATAGAGTTCTGGTAGTTATTGGAATCTCACACTCATAATTTTCCCGGCAGGGGCAATATGCTGATTGCTATTAATGATGCCAGCACCTTAGTGAGATGTAAACACATGTGTTCACATTAGTTTAATTGAGCGTGTGCAACTGTCTGAAATAGCACCACTCAAGGGCTGTTAACCTCTACAAGAGTAGGGCCAGGGTGGTTTAGGAGTGGACGGCTTTCAGGCGGCGCCCTGAGCCCAGAATTGCATAACCTGAAATGTGCAGCTACCTAAAATGACAGGAATCTCAGCCTCCTCATCGTGGAACTATGCCTGGCACCCTGCCACACACTTGCAGCTTTGCTTGTCAAAGAAGGTCAAAACAAGAGCCAAAAGCACGGTTAAGGGAAAAATAAACTAAAAGAAAAATGCCCCTTTTGCACCGTGTCAGGTGCAAAAATACGAATCCTCAAGCAGTCACAATGTTCTCCTACCCTGGTGCAGGGTACTGGAACAGCCCCAGTGAACTGGAGGCTTTGGGAGGGGGCAAGGGAGTCGGACATAGCTGCCTGTTTTAAAGAATTAAAAGAAATCAGTCGACGTTTAAAAGGCAGGGAAGGGGCAAAGAAAGCGGGGTAAAAGGAAGACTAGTGCAGGTGCACTAGAGCATTACCTGAAATGGCAACAGATTGTTACCATTATCGGTCCGGAAAGCGTTATCCTCCATCCAAGACTTGGAGGTGAGCGGGGCCGCGCGGGGGAACTTGGGTGGTGCGATCACATTGCTGGAGAAGGGCTTTTTGAGCGGGGAAATGGGGTTGAGTGGTGAAGGTACCCCGACGCCCACGCCCACTCCTACACCGACCGCCCGGCGAGGGTCCCGACCCGCCTGCAGGCCGCCCCACGGGTTGGACGGCGCGCTCCAGGCGGCGTTCACACTCTGGTGCGTATTCCAGCTGGATGAGGCGGACGAGGCGGCCGCCGCGGCCGCAGCAGCTGCTACAGCCGAGGACGAGGACGGCTTGCTGGTCATGATGGGCTGGTGGCCGTAAGCCGCAGCGGCGCTTCTCTGCGCGTACGGCGCCTGGCTGGGGCTGGCGGGCGACCTGCGCTGCTGCGGGGGCTGCGCCTGAGGGGGCTGAGTTGCTCCGGCTGCGCGGACTGCGGCGCGGGCCGGCAGGCAGCTGCTGGTGGTGCTGGGTCTGCGCCAGACCGATCATGCGGGGAGAAGGTGCTTCCAAAGTACTGGATTGACGTGATGCGGGAAATTCTGGAAGAGCATGGTCCCGTTGACTGGGGTGATCCCATGAAAGAAGCTGTCCTCCACCGCGTTAGTGGTGCCCGTGGACCAGGAGGCTGCCGAAGAACGGCGACAGCGACGCACCCGGCGCCGCGGGGCTCTGAGGTGGCGGCGGCTAATAAGGGGGCTGGTGAAACTCAAGCCCGGCAGGATTGGCGATTCCATCTGCATCTTGTCGGGGCCGTTGGGGACCGAAGAGGCCGCGGCGGGGATGAGGGCCGGCACTGCGCTGCTGTCCTCCGGCTTGGGGGTCTCTGAAGAGAGGGGCGTGGACGGGGCATCGGCTGCGCTGGGCTCGGGCTGGGGCTGCTGGGGCGGCTGCTGCTGCTGCTGCTGCTGCTGCTGCTGCTGCTGCTGCTGTTGCTGCTGCTGCCGCTGCTGCTGGGGCTGGGGCTGGGTTTTGCTTTTGTCCATCAGTAAATCATCCTGCATGGTTTGCGCAGCTGAAACGGAAAAAAAGAGAGATGCGTTATTGTCAATGTGATCGTTAATGCCCCTTGCTGAAGCGGGCGGGTGTTTTACTTGCGAAAATCCAGTGCCACCGCTACTAGCCAATTGCAATGCAAATCCATAATCTCCCATTTAGAAGAACAGGTCGGGCTGTGGTGGGGGGGCTCACGCAAGGTCTCTAAAAATACTGTTAGAGCGTCTTCACCCTTTCTGATGTCTTGGCTCCTTTTCTGTATTAGTGAGAGATGTGCTTATAAGACAGAAAGACAGCAATTTCGCCACGTCTCTTTTCCCTTCACCGGAACTCAGAGCGTTCACCCTGCAATGAGAAACTGATTCTGGTTCCTGTTTTTTCCCAAGCACCACCCTCCCCTATTTATTTGCATACGTCAATAAATACTGCTGCGTCCTTCAGCAAGGTTAAAAAGACACAGCACACGACCCTTTCTTCCCCTTCCCTATTCGGGCACTTTAAAAGAAACAGCAGTCTTATCCCTCTTGATTAGCAAACTGCCTTCTAGCGTTGATAATTGTTTCATTTAGCAGCAGCAACCACGAGGGAGAAAATCCTTGGCATTTGTTAGGAGGAGGACTCAGCTGCACAATCATTCTCTGGCCTCCCAGTAGCTGCAGCTACTCCATTTTGTTAGGAGACAGAGGGGAAAAAAAACACAACACCGTTTTTAAAGAGGTAAAAAATCTACTGAAATGTTTGGAAATGCCTGCTTCTTGTTACTCTAAGGTTTACTGTTTTTCTGCTTATTCTCTAATTTTCTTGTCTCCAGTTCTGCTGCACAAGAAATTTTTGGCATCTCGGTGGTTCAGGTCTCAGCAGGAGCCCCAGAATTTCTGCAGAGTGTAGAAATGTTCTGTTTGGATTTGAGGTTTAAGTGTGTGGGGGGGGAGGGGGGAAAGCAGTCTGACAGACATTGAGTGTGAGATGGGGTGGGGCTTTTTAAAAATCCCTCTGAGATTTAAGAAGAAAGTCAAGATAATTCTGGGGTTGCCAGATTTTCATTTTGAATCCTCCTGCTGCTGCCTTGGTCACAAGACTTTGGCAAATTTAGAATCCACTCTCTTATCACTAGTATTAGCAGTGAAAGATTATGGTTTGAAGACCCTGAATTACCAAATGCTAGCAAAAGGGTTAAAAATAGCATAGTACAAAGTCCCAAATTCTCATACATTGTAATTATAGTGCATTGTCATTACTGCTTCATTTAGCCATATAAGGAGTGTATGGTATTTTCCATTTCTCATAGGACTATATTCACCTCTACCATACATACTGCCTGTTTTCTCATTCAAAGATGAAAATAGAATCACTCAAAACTAGATTTCCATACACATAGTTATCACCGAGTTAATTTGTTCCTTAGAACATCTTAATTGTTTTAAATATATTAATATCACAGTGCTGAGACCCTGAAAACAAATATCTTAAAATGTTAAAGGGGCATATGATAAAACATTATTTTTAGATGATGATTCAGTATAATTGCAACAAAGTTATTAATATATTTAATGCAGTTACTTAATTAACTCAGATACTTGGAGAAGCATCTTTCTCAGAGCATTCAAATACATACTGAAGCTCTGCCTTTGGACATCCTCATGATAATAACTGTTGTAAAATAAATGTTTTGGAAAATGGAGATGCTACCGATCTTAATTGTTATGCAAAATATGTTAGACTGAGAAATGGGATTTAAAGTAGTTCTATTTTATTAAAGACTATCTTAAAAATGGTTCACGTTTCATTTTAAAGTTTCATACACAGAGAAAATAGGAGGCTCAAGGAAATGCTTTATAGCCACCTTACTCTTTTCTACTCCCCTATCTGCTATCTCCCCCACCAAAAAAAACCCAACCCAATATGATACATATCACAAATTGCCAGTTACTACCAATAAAACCTATTTAAGATTGATTTTATGTTCCTCAGTTCCTTTGGTCTAAAACAATGGCTTTGATCAGTATTGAAAAATATGACACAAAGAGGCAAGCGAAGCTTTGATTCACAACACTAAGTTATATTGCTGTTAAAGGAAATGGTCATAGAAAGAAACATTTTCATACTTGGTTTAAGCAGTGCTGCAGTAAACCATTATAATCTGAGATTTGAGATGCTTCCAGTGGGCTAGAATTGTCTTTACAATAGCCATATCATCATGGCTGAAATATGCATTTGATTATAATTTCAAGATCACTCACTCAGCTTTTCTGATGCTTTTTGTTAATGCCTTCAGTTTAAACTACATGCTCTTGGTGGAAAAAATAATGTTGTACTATAGCAAAAAAAAAAAAAAAAAGCCAAAAAGTAAGCTGGACTCAGAATATTTTATAAAGGCTATAATTAATATTATATATTTGTTGAATTTTTAAATTTTATCATACCATGAACACTCATTTTTCTTCTCAACTCTCTTAAGGATATAAATTTTACTTTCTGCATAAATTCACTCTGTCAAGGTCAAGACCCATCTTTAATAAATAAGACCCTTTAAACAAAAGGTAAGCAACAGATTCAGATAACATTTCAAAGTTAATATGCAAAGTCTTTTAGTGACTGCTTATATATTGTTTGTTTCATTGGTTCAGGGTTTTTTTTTTCTCTCCCTTTTTCTTTTTTCTTATTTACAGCAAAGTCCGAGAAATAGATACCTCCTTCCCCTCCCCCCACCACACACACAATAGATCTTCTTTTACATGCAATCGCCCAATCTCAAGTAACAAATTCTTAGTAGCAGTTACCTTTGAGTGTCCAGTTTTTAAGGATCGATAAAATTAAAAAGTGTATAGTATTTATTTTCTTCTTTCGGGTTGATTATGTGACCGCTCGGCAAAAGCACTTTGACAACTGTAAGAAGAGAGGGCATGCGCACACCGGGAACTGTGGGGGCTGAAGTCCTTCACAAGGTACTCTGCCTGACTTAAGCACGTTCGGCCAGGAAACGAGGAAGCCTCTCAAACACTGATCCCAAGGGGAAGAGGTTGTACCCGGATTACATTGTATCTTCCTAACTAATCTAAATCACGAGTGGTTGAAATGAGAAAGGGGAAAATTAAAATGGTTTGTCAACTTGATTTAGGAAGCCAGGTTAAAAGAGAAACTAGATTGTATGGCTCAAAATACACAAACCCAGCAGAGCTACCTTAAATGGTATTAGAATGGCAATGACTGCGTAGCCAGCAATAGGAACCACACCAGAGCAAAAGAGACTGGGGTGGGGAGGGGTAAAAAAAAAAGGAGGGGAACTACCAGGGAAGAATACTTAAAATCTGACCATATGTAACATTTTTAATGTTTGTTAGAATGATAGAATGAAAAATATCTTAATATTAAATGTGATATTAACCTTGGAGGTCAGATAAAAATAGGTTTAGTCATAAATTTTTGACATCCACCAAGATTTCTTTGTATTTGAGTTTTCAACGAAGGTATGAATTACTTATTTTAATATTTTATCTGATATGCTCTGCATCAATTCACCTCCTTATTTTACTTGTCAAAATAAAAGTTTACCTTGCATTATTCATACAATGATCAATCAAATAAAATTAAACTCTTTTAAGCTAAAATATTTGGTGAAATATTAAAAAACTGCATAGGACAGTGACTTCTTTATTCAAGACAGAAAGTAGATACAGTTTCTATTTTCTAAAAAATATTTTAGTGTACATTTTTCCTATTTTAACATCATGACTCCAAGGCTAGAATCTCAGAACATATTAACATCAACCATTATTATCTATAGCTTCTGAAAGCAATAGTTCAACTACCAGTTTGCTCACGCAGGCAAAAGTTACTATTTCTTGTGGGATTTGGCACAATGCCATTCACCCAAGGGGTTCAAAGTAAATGTCAGCTGATGACTATGCTGATTGAACTTGGAACTAAAAATGTTAAGCTTCATTTAAAATTGTCTTAATTTTCTATTTACCTTATTCACCAATTAGAACTAAAGTATTACTAGAGACTACCAATTTGCAGCAGTTAGTAGTCTTTGTTTCTAGTTATTTCTAAGGAAAAAAAACTAAAAATTTAAGAGGAAAAAATCATTTTGAATCAATCTGCCAAAATCTCTTTTCAAAAGAACTAAATAGTCTTCTTATTCCTACTATGAACTTATCTTATATTCCCTATTTTTTTTCTTCTTCTACCCTCCTAAAAAAGTTTCACTTCTGCGAAGGTGCTATACTTACCATTTACATTCTATGAGGATCAACTCAAGGTTAATCTTATTCCTGAAGACTTCCTAACCTACCAAACTTCTGCTACATTTTCAAGTATTGGAGTTAAAAAAAAAAAATTCCCTCATAAAATCCCTACAAAGACTTGATTTTAAAAAAATTACTTGAAAATAATGTCAAGACTTTATCAGTAAAGTAGAAATTTTTAAGTAACTCAGGTGTGCTTGCAAATGGTTTACTTGGGCATTTACTAATTCATTTGACCCCAAATGCTGGTCTACTAATAATTCGCACAATGAAGAAAAATACATTTGGCTCCTGACTCTTGATAAATGACAATAAAAAATTAGCACTGCCCATACTTAATGTAATCTTATTGTATTTGAAATGAACTAATTTCTACTCTTCTGTCCCTAAAATGGGCACTCAAATCTAAAAAGAAAATGACTCAAACATAAATATCAAGTTGCAAACAAATACCAAGCAAACAATCAATTATAGGAGGACCCCCAAAAAGGACAAAGATCTTCTCTACTAAAATCCTGTTTTGTATTTAACCAGAAAGGAAGCACTTTCTAAGATTCTGTCTTCAGGTCACATAGCTTAATTTAATCATATACTCCTTTTGAATAGTCATGAAAGGCTATAAAAATAGAGACTGCAGAGTTAATTCACTGAAATATACATGGGTCAAATATATCTTTCTAGGCTTCCTTCCTTTCCTTCCCTATCTTCATCTCTGGCACAATTCTTCTAAGTCCTGGGTAGTTGGTGGTTGTTCCATATATCCTTGCTGAATGAATGAATGAATGGATGAGTGAATAAATGAATGAATGGATGAAATATAGTTTTTGATTATCTAAAACAGCCAAGATTTGAGTAAGTATTAAATTATTCTCCATTTAGAAGAGCAATTCCTTTTTCATTAGCTGCAAGAATGAATACGAAGGGGTAGGGTATAAAATAGAAAATCATCTTGGCCCTTATGATGTTCAACAATATGCAGATCATTTGATTATCATCATGAAATAACATTCACTAAGCACTAATTAAACAGGGAACTTTGTTCCCATCTAAGAGTTTACAATCTAATAAAGACACACACTCCACCCCTCTGCATCATTAAGTTCACAATAGCCACTCAAAGCCAAGTCCAATAGATGTTTTGTCAGTCTTTACCTTACTTGACCTTGCAGAAACATTGACATAATTGACCATACTTTCTGGACATACCTTCTTCCCTTGGCTTCCTTCATGCTGTCCTTTCTCTGTTTTCTTATATTTAGAGTTACATGTGTGCACATTCTCTGTCTCTGTTCTCTTAGCTAAGTGACTTTAAACATTGAGTTCTTCAATAGGGCTATATCCTAGGCCCTCTTCTCATCTCACTCTATGTGAGTGGCTTTCCCAACTATAAGGAAAGGACCAGGCCCATCTTACTGACAACTATATTCCCAATATCTATCACTGTGCCTAGCACATAATAAATAGGTATTTAATAAATATTTTTTAAATTAAAATTACATTTATATGCAAAGGGTCAAGAATGCCAAGGCAATCTAGGTGACAAAAAATAAATAAACCTTCAGGACTTCCACTACCAGATATCAAGACCTATTATAAAGCTATAGTAATTAAACTGTAGTTATTGGCACAAGGATAAGAAAATAGACAAATGAAACAAAAAATCTAGAAACAGATCTACAAATGTATGATCCCCAGATATATGAAAAGAGTAGCACTGCAGTAGTGAAAGGATGGTCTTTTCAATAAAAGATATTGCAGTCAACTGAATATCCATATGGCAGAAAAGAGACCTTTACCCTTGCCGCACCATACAGAGAAATCAATTCCAGATGAATTGTAAAAGGTAAACAATAATGCCTTTAAATGAACATAGAAGAGTATTTTCATGACATTAGAGTAGGCAATGGTTTCTTCAACAGGTCACAAAAGTGATAACAATAAAGGAAAATTTTAATAAATTAATTAAGAACATGTTTACCAAAAGCCAGAATTAGGGTGAAAATTCATAAAATAGGAGAAATATGTGCTATATATTTTTTCAACAAAAGATTAATAATCAGAATATACAAAGGACCCTTACAAATTAAAAACTGTAGATATTCCAAAGAAAAATGGACAAGAGATTTCAACAAAAGATATCCAAAGGGCCAAAAAGCATATGAAAAGATACTTAATCTAACTAATTATCAAAGAAATACAAAACAAAACCAGAATGGCTAAAATTGGAAAAGGCAGACAATACCACACATTAGCAAGGATGTGGGGACAACTCATTCTCAAACACTGCTGGTGGAAGTATAATTTAGTATAACTGTATAACCACATTGCAAAACTATTTAGCAAGATCTGTTAAAGCAAACATTCACACACCTTATGCCCAGTAACTGTGCATCTAGATCAGTGCCCAACAGGTGTGTTTTGGTGGACAATCTGGAGAGTACCTGGGTTTTTTATGTTTCTTGCTTCTTTGTCCATTAGTTTTGAGTTCATTCTTCAACTATTGTATGAAAGGCCTCCTAGCCACAAAGTAGCAATTCCAAAACTTCATCTACTTTTTCACTGACTTTGTCTCTGACTTATGAGAGAAAATTGAGGCTATTTGGCAATAATGTCCCCAATTTCTGAGCTGCCTACGACCAAGCTCCCCTTACCAACTTATCTGTATTTTCATCCATACTTCCTTTCCTCCTGTCTCAGGAGAAGCTGAGTCCCCATACAGGTCCACAATTAATCCCTCCATCTGTAGTCTAAAACTCATTCCTTCTAGTTTCCTTGAGGCGTAGTCCATTAATTATTCTCAATTTACTCCTTCCCATTCCAGACAGGCTATTTGAAAGAAACTTCTAAATCCTAGCTCTACTTTCTCATTTCCAGTTGACACCCAAACTTATGCATCTGGCTTCTGCCTCTACCAACCTACTAAAATTGCTCCTGCTAATGACCTTAGTAAAGTTACCAATGACCAACTGACACTTTTAAATTCTTAATTTATTTTATTTGCCATTCATCCTTCATAAAACACTTGTAGCAAGCATATTTCTAAGACAGTCCTCCAAGATTCCAGGCTAGAAGGAAAATAGGAACCTTCATCCTATAACTGCAATTCTGAAACAATAAGAATGAGCTTGAAAGTGGGTTTGACACCCTGAACAGAGAACCCAGCCATGCTGTACCAGACTTCTTACCTACAGAACTGTTTAAGTTAATAAATGAGTGTTGTTTTAAGCCATTAAGCCGGTGGCAATTTGTTATCTTGCGGTAGAAAACCAACACAACATTATTCCATTTTCTTTGAAAACATGACTTTCCTGGTTCTTCACTTCTGATGTTTCTTCTTGGTCTCCTGGTCACTAAATACAGCTTCCCTCAGGGTGCTCCTAATTCTACACTCTCTGTGGGCAGTGTTATGTTCATGAGTTGAGAAATTAAGTTCACCGCTATCTAGGTTTCCAGGTCAAACATTTTTCCTAAGTTCCAAAACACTGTTTAATAACTTCTCTATCTGAGGATCCCACAGCACCATTCCTCCCACAGATGTGCTTCTGCCTTTATTCCTGGTTTACTTATCTTTATTCTATTTAGTGGCACCCCATCTATCTAGTCACTCAAGTTAGTAATCTCAACATGATTTTGTCCTTTCCCTTCTCCCTCATTGAGGGACAAGTCCAATTGATCACTAAAACTTATTAATTCTACCCCCTAAATTTCTGCTTGATATCCTCTCCTCTTCATTCGCAGCCAGTATAATACTTCACCTAAATAATGGCAGTAATATCCTAATGTCTTTTATTTAGTACCTTTCCCAATGTGGCCTACATACTAAAGCCTGAGTAATCATTCAAACACAGTTTTACCATGTTATGCCCCTTCCTAAAGCTCTTTAATTACCTTTCCCTTGCCAAGAAGATAAAATATAAAATACAAACATAATCTTCTATTCTTCTTCCCAACTACACCAAACTATTACAAGTCCCTGGACGGACCATGCTCTTCTACCGTAATGCCTCGGCACATATTCCTTCTGCCTGAAATCTCTCTCTACCTCTTGATGTCCCACTCTCCTCACCCATTAGAAACAGTTCAAATGCCACTTCTTTGAACCTTTCCCTGACTATAGAGCAGAACTGCCTATTCCCTCCCTCCTTCATGTACCTCTGTAACACACACATATCTTTATTGCAATATTCTTCATACTTTAGTGTAATTCTGTGTTTACACATTTATCTTTCCTAAAGTAACTCCAGCATCAGGACTATAATCATTTTTGTAACTCATGGACTTTGCCTGAAACATAGAGATAAAAGTTTGTTGAATAAAAGTTTGTTGACCAGATCAAAAAACAAAGTATATTTTACCTCAATTTATAGAGGCTGAGAGCATTTCTTTAACATCAGATGAAAAGAAATTCTCTTGCCTTAAGAGTATTTCAAAAACATTATGTTTAATGACACTATTTTAATGTTTAATGAAGATATTCCATACTAAAATTTGGTGTAATTAATTTACCCTTTCTCATGTTGTAGGACATTTAATTTCTTTACAAGTTTTCACTACTTTCCAAACTGATTGTTTCCTTAACCCGTATTTCTAAAGAAAATATTACTTGGTTAAAAGGCATAAAATTAAGGCTTTTGAATGGAACAGAACTGAGAGCCCAGAAATAAACCCACATATATATGGTCAAATAATTTTCAACAAAGGAGCCAAAAACATGCAACAGAGAAAAGAAAGCCTCTTCAATAAATGGTGCTGGGAAAATTGGAAAGCTGCATGTAAAAGAATGAAACTAGACTATCTGTTGCTATACGCCAACATTAACTCAAAATGGATCAAAGACCTTAATATAAGAACTGAAACAATAAAGTACACAGAAGAAAACATAGATACTAAACTCATGGACCTTGGACTTAGAGAAGATTTTATGAATTGGACCTCAAAGGCAAGGGAAGTAAAAGCAAAAATAAATGAATGGGACTATTCCAAACTAAAAAGCTTCTGCATAGCAAAAGAAACCATCAACAAAACAAAGAGGCAATCTTCTGAATGGGAGAATATATTTGCAAACAACACCTCCAATAGGGGCTAATATTCAAAATACATAAAGAACTCATAAAACTCAACAACAAAAATAAACAACCCAATTATAAAATGGGCAGAGGACCTGAACAAATACTTCTCCCAAAAAGACATACAAATGGCCAACAGACATATGAAAAGATGCTCAACTTCATTAGCTATTAGGAAAATGCAAATCAAAACCACGGTGAGATACCACCATCAATAAGACAAGTAATAACAAATGTTGAAGACATTGTGGGGGAAAAGGAACCCTCATACACTGCTAGTGGGAATGTAAATTGGTCCAGCCACTATGGGAAACAGTATGGAGGGTCCTCAAAAAATTAAGAATAGAAATACCATATGACCCAGCAATCTCTCTTCTGGGTATCTTTTTAAAAAGTTTGAAAACATTTATCTGTAAAGCTATATGCATCCCAATGTTCATTGCAGCGCTATTCACAGTGGCCAAGACATGAAAACAACTGAAGTGTCCTTCAATAGATGATTGGATATATACAATGGAATATTACTCAGCCATAGAAAAAATGAAATACTGACATTTGCTACAACATGGATGGATCTTGAGATTAGCACCCTAAGTGAAATAAGTCAGAGAGAAAAAGTTGACAACCATATGATTTCATTCATATGTGAGATATAAAACAAAACAATAAACAAACAAGACAAATAAAAACTCAGAGACACAGACAACAGTTTAGTGGTTACCAGAGGGAAAAGAAGGAGGGGAGAAGGTAGATAAGGGTAAAGGGGGTCAAATATATGGTGATGTAAAGAGATTTGACTTTAGGTGGTGAACATACAATGCAATATACAGATGATGTATTATTGAATTATACACTCAAAACCTATATAATTTTATTAACCAATGTCATTCTAATAAATTTAATAAAAAATAATTTTAAAAATTAAGGCTTTGATACATACTAACAAATTGTTTAAGAAAGATTGCAGCAGTTTATACTGCATTGAGAAATGAATTTCTAATATGAAAACAAGGTATGAATACATTGTATATTGTATATTGTATACAATAGTGTATACAATAAAGAATAATATAGTTACTGTTCCGATAATAACCTAATGTAGAAAAACATTTCTACTCTTTTGATATGCCAAATAAAGTTAAGTCCCTTCCTTTCAGTATCTTAATATATTTCATACTTTGTCATTTTCTTTATCATACCTTCCTGTGATAATGAAATAGTGAAGTTTATAGACTTATAGTCTATGTTTATTAGCTGGATATTCCATTTTAAATTATGACATGTAAATGTGTATGTGTGTGCATTCCATTAGAGAGGAAAAGATAAACAACCTTCATCTATGTTTCCTATGTTTGTGGACTTCAATTGTAATTAATTTTATTTTAAAATCTAATATTCATGAAGATGGCCAAAATGTACAAACTTCCAGGTATAAAATAAAGTAGCCATGGAGATGTAATGTAAAGAATGATGTCTATAGTTAATAATACTGTATTATATATTTGAAAGTTGCTGAGAGTCAACTTTTAAGAGATCTTAAATGTTCTCATCACAAGCAAAAGAATTGTAACTATGTGTGATGATGACTGTTAACGAGACTTATTGTGGTGATCGTTTTTCAATATAATGTTTATGTCAATTACATTTCAATTTTAAAGAAGAAAAAACTTATTCATATATATTTTATGCATCTGTGTTCATCTTTGGTCTGAAGAATGCTTAGTAGATCAGATAGTTTTATGTAAAAAGTTTTATGCATCAAAAAATTGTGAACTTATAGAGGAACTAAATTTGTACTCTTTAAAAATGACTCCACACCAAATAAATAATAGATAGACAGACAGACAGACAGATAGGTCGGTAGATAGATAGGTAGATAGACAGTTAAACAAAAAAGACTCCACACTATTTGTAGATTTTACCCAATGGCAAATTGAGTCCACTTACCACAGTGTCCTCTCCTTTATAAACTGTTTTTGATGCAACATACCTCCCTTTAGTTGACTATAGCTTGTTTATTTTCCTATTCTCATCATAGTAATTCAGTTATAAGAAACCTCTGGAGACTGAAAAAATGCAGAATGATTTCAGAAGGTATAATTAAGCTTTATATGGGTAATTCCTTCTCTCCTATAATAACTACCATTTTATATTTTAAATTTTCATTTAAAAATTTTATTCTGAAAGGCCACATGTTCTTTCAGAAGACTTCAGAGGAGCAAACCTTACCCTGTTAATGTTTTAAGTTGTTCTCCAAATCTCCTGACAGTTTCACCATTTCGCTTTAAATGCTGTTCTAAAGTTGTCCTCATTAAATTGGAATCAAAAGCCACCTCTCAAGGAGCTGGCCTCAGAAATATCACCAGCTTCCACAGTTTCAACTTCCATCCCCAAAGTTTTAGCTATGGTTTTGAGCATTTTTCCAAGAGCTTTTGAGCTGTCTACTGGACATTTCCATGTGCAAGATTCATCATGTCCCTCGTCATTATCTACCGGGCAAGAGTCAAACACTTACCCTAGTATTTAGAGCTCTTTCCTTCTCATCCCAACCTATGCTTTAAGACAGCACTATCCCCACTTCTCAAAGCAAACTGGTCTACTCATGGTCCTGAACCTTGCGGATATTACTGATCCCAAGTGGAATGTCTTCCTCATCCTCTCTACTTATCCTAACCTCACCTTTCTTCAGATCCTAGTTCAAATACCTAAAAATAGCAACTATCTGTACTACACATTTATGGCTTTTCTATTTCCCTTTTCTAGTATAATTATGTTAACTCCCCTACTAAAACTCTAAGCTTCTTGGGGGAAGGTACTGTAACTTTGTTCTTCCTCAAAGTCTGGAGAATATCTTGCAGGGAGCTTAGTAAAAAGCGCTAACATTTATGGAGCATATACTGTGTGCAAGATACTTTGCTAAGTGCTTTCCAAATATTCATTTAATCCATGTAATAAACTTATGAGGTAAATACTGTTATTGTCTCTAATTCCAGGTGACAAAATAAAAATTTAGAAAGGTGATTTTACCTACCCAAGGTTAGAAAACTAACGTCACAACTATAACCAAATATCAGGTTTGTCTGACCTAAAGCTGTCTTTTGGTTAGTGACTCATAAAAACAAGTCCTCCTGTCCTATTTGACTCATACAGCCCAGGAGACAGCTTGAGCTTCAAAGGTGTGAAAAGAGGGCAAATCATGGTTCAGCAACTTTTTTTTTCCCCTCACATTGACATAACGCTTTTATATAATGACCTTTGCCTGGAAACCAGAGATAAGCTATAACCAAAGGATTCCAAATTCCACCTATCAGCAAGACCCAGTCCCATGTCAGAGTGTTCTTAAAAAAAAAAAAAAAAAAAAGCGTGATTGTCTTAAAGAGGATGAATCATCAGAAGAACTGATGTTAGTCTTCAGGATTCTAGACAGCAGGGCTGGTCCATACCTAAAAGTGATGGGAAAAAAAACTTTTTTTGCACAATCTCTGCTTTAACAGACAGTATTAAATAGAAACTGTACATGTTGATGAGTCACAGGGATCATCAGAACAAATGAAAGGGCAATCAATGGTCAGTATGTCTACCCAGGCGGCCCTTGGGTTCTGCTGTTTGAATCCAAGCAGTGTTTGTGTAATATCAGTGCCTTACATTCACAGAGGGGATTAGACTTTACTAAATTCCTTCACCTTTATTATCTCACTTAATGTTAACAGTCCTTTGCAGTGGATAAACAACACAGGGCCCTCATGGTCACTTTTGCAGATTATGCAATACACTAAAAGGCTGGTCAAGGAAGCTAGTGGAGACTGAAATAGAGTACATGCTCTGCTCACCAAACTCACGAACCTTAGAGCTATGTCTGCCTGGAGAAAGAGGCACCTTTTCCTAATTTCCACAAAGGAATTATGAAACAGATGACAGCACTGGGGATGACTGTTGGGATCTGTACTTTAAAGATATGGATGTCAACTATACCTCAATAAAGATAGAAAAATAAAAAAAATAAAGATGTAGAAACCCAGGCTCAGAGATGTTGCAAGATATAGTTAATGATTGGTAGATCCAAGACTAGAATTCAAGTGTTCCAACTCACTAGTTAGCATGTTTTTCCAACTACACCACAAGTCTCCCATTGGTTCAGTTTAATGTAGGCTATCACATGTGGCAGATTGGTATCCTCAGCACTTTGCTCCAAACAGCTGAACCAAAATCCAGAGCTTTTCGGTGTAGCTCTGTCCTGAAGCCATAGCTGTTCTCTTATTGAGGAAGCTGAGAAATAGATATGAGTGTCAACTGTACCAAAAGGGATATTTTAGAAGGATCTCCTACCACTTTTGGAAAAATAAATTAGACTACCCACCCCAATGTTAAAGGTTCATGACATCATCACAGTGGCAGGAAGTCAACATTATTAATATTATGGGAGGTGGCATGTGAAAAGGACATAGGATATAAAATCCAATTATCTAAATTTGATACTAGGATTACCACTTATTAGCTGGCTGGCCCTGGGAGATAACAACAACAAATATTTATTGAGTTAATCCTATTTGCCATGCTATGTACTTTTCTGTTTACATGATGAATAATTTCACACAACTCTAAGAAATATGTGTCTTCCTTATCCTCATTTCACTAATGAAGACACTGAGGCTCAAGGAAGTTCAAGTAACTTATCCTAAGTTACACTGTTGGGAAGTAGAGGAGCTAGGATTCAAATCCTGGCGATACAGTATGATTCTAAAACCATATTCTCAATTTCTCAGTCTTTGTTTCCTCTAGAATAAAAAAGAGATAATAATAACAACCATCCAACCATCCTACCTATATAATCAGTATTAGTGTATATAAAGGCATTTTCAATAGACGGCAAAGCATTAAAGATCAATGTATGAAATCCAAAGCTAATACTGACATGCAGATCGAGTTAATCTGGAAAGTCTACACTCAAGTACACATTTCTTTGCCTTCTTTCCAATTAATATTGGGAGTCAAAGGAGTTGCGTTAAGCCCATCCTTCTGGCAACAATGATCTTGCTATCCAGACATTTATCTCACCTCTTTCCATATCCTATGTTCCTGTGTAGAATACAGTGGAACATAACTTTAAATGGCCAGATTTTATTGATTATTCATTTCAAAATCTGTGGAGTGAATTTCTTCATCTGGTGATGACAACTATGAGGATCACTTAGTCTATAGTAGGCATCTAGATAAGCATTTTACATGCTTTATCAGTTAATCTTACTAATAACCCTAAAAGATAGAAACTATCATTCTTCTCATTTTTCAGATAAGGAAGCCTGGGCTTAGAAATGTGAAATAGTTTGCCCAAGGTGACGTCACTAGTGGGTGAATAAGCTTGGGTCTATTTTGACTCCAAAATTCATCCAAAATTCATGGTCTAAAACTTACTAACTCTCACCCAGGCACAGCCCAGAAGACTACCATCAATGTCCACATTTCTTTACACTCAAGCTTTTGCCTCTTTTTGCTTCCTTTAGTGACCATATTTTTTCTAAACCAAAAGTCAAAATATGTGGTCTGATAATCTACAATAATTAAACTTCAGAAAAATCCAGGACCTTTGATTGTTGGGCCTTTATCTTTCTCCCTCATACCTGATCACCCAAAAAAGCCCTATTCAGAGCTTTTCTTTTGAGCCCAAGCCTGGCTCCTCTTAGTGTTAAATTCATCTCCCAAGTAGAGGCTTCTACTAAATAAAACTCTTCACCCAAAAACCTCAGAGTCCCTTAGAGAATGAGACCTCAATTAGTCTTATTCTGAAAAATTCCTCTCTCAAAAGAAAAAGATGAAAGGAAGTCAGGTTTTCTTTCCTTTTTTTTTTTTTTCCTTTTTAAAATAAGAAGTCCTTAAGACATGCCTTTGAAACATCCCACTCTTCTAGTACTGGCCTCTCTCCCCAGGGAGAGGGAGTGGGAGGAAAAGAGAAGTTTATCTGTTCTCTCAAGGGAGAGGCATTGTTTTGCCTTTCCTTTCTAAAGTGGCTCTTTGTGGCAGTTTGCACTGTAGATCCTCCCAGAGAGGACAAAAAACAAAGCTCAAGCCCCAAACTTCATATGCAGAAATTCACTCATTCAACACATTTATTGAGTACCTACTATGCAGTAGTTTCCCAGTATTCACTACTCCCGCCTTCTATCTAAATGCATGATCAACAATATACAAAAGTAGTTAATAAGAAAAGATCTTCCTACATAGAGGTAGAAGGAAATGGTTGTTGAAAAAATTAAAATAAAAAAAAATCAGAGAAGTATAAATGCTAAAAAGAACAAAAGGGTGATGTGACTGAGATGATCTGGTAAGGTATTTAGATTAGATGGTCATTAAAGGCCTCAATGATGAAGTGATACCTGAATCAAGCTCACACCTAAATTAAAAGGACCCATCTATGTGAAGGTGGTGGAGGATGCAAAGGAGACAGCTAATGTGAAGATCCTTCATGCAGGAATAAGCCTTTAGAGCAAAGGTTGGCAAATTTTTCTGTAAAAGAGCCACATAGTAAATATTTTAAGCTTTACATGTCACATAAGGTCTCTTGTATGTTTTTTGTTTGTATTTTTGTTATAGCTGTTTTAAAATCCTTTTAAAATGTAAAAACAATTCTTAGTTCCCTAGCAGTATAGCAGTAGATCTCTGGAAAAATTTGGACCTTGCCTTTAGAGGAACATCTAAACAATTATAGCTAGAGAGCAAGTAAACAACGAAGAAAGTTGTAAAAGATGAAGTCTGAAAGTTAGGCAGAAGCCAGATCATGTAAAGCCTTTTGGGCTAAGTTAAGATCTTGGGTTTTGTTCTAAGTGTGATGGGAATCCTGCTTAGAGATTTAAGCAGTGCAGTAAAATGATCTGATTTATGCTTTAAAAAGACCATCAGGGGTCTATGTGAAGAATACTCTGTGGTGAGAGTAAGAGTGGAAATAGAGACAGTTGACTAGGTAGTTGTCACATTATCCTAATCAATCAGTTATTATATTTCCAGGCAGGAGAGGGAGAGCATGGTGGTGGCAGATACATAAAAAATTAAACAGAAAGTGAACTGAACACCCTCAGTGCAAGCTCTGTTTATCACTGATGAACATAATCATGGAAGGATTCTTGAAATTTTACTTTAAAATCAAAAGTAATATAAAGAGCTTAGGTTGAGCTGTAAATAGTATAAAGTTTGAGTCATAGGAAAATCTTGGTTACTCACATTTTTAGCAATATTTTGACATGTTTGGTTTCTAGATATTTGACTCTCAGGAAGATCATCTTTTCCTCTTTCTTCCTAGTGAAATGATTCACAGTTTCTCCTCTGGTTCTTGATACTCATTATTTTCCCCCTTTCACCTATATGTATTATAAAGCATACTTAGAATGTTCCTCTCATTTCAAAGTGCACTGCAGTCAACCAAAAGATAACTGTTTGCTTTCTTAAAATCTGAGAAACTTCCGACTTCCCTTGGCAACACCCCCAAAAAGTTCTCCCCATGAGGAGAATGTAGGTGGTTGTCACACTATCCCAACTCTTTTCTTGTTCTTTCTCTATACAAATACTGTTGAGAGTTTTTGAAAATTCATCAAGCTGTACATTTAATTTGCGCACATTTTTTGTATACTTGTCAAGAATTTTTTTTAAAAGAGCTTGAGGAGAATAAATAAAAACAAAAACCCAGACACACACTAAGAGGTTCCGTGATGGCAATCTTTAGAGAGTATACAGATTAGATAGTGTCAAAGGTTGGGTTCCTCAGAGACAGATTCTGAGACCAAGTTTTGCATGTAAATGATTTATTGGGTCAGCACAGAACTGACAAACACATCTGCAATGAAATGAGGAAGGCAGGAAGAGTCAGAGGGAGACACTACTCCCCAGTGTGATTGCAACTGAATACTCAGCAGATCCTGTGATGAGCTCTGGGAGCTGGGATGGTCCCTCAGGCATGTCCTCAAATGAAGCACGGAATCTGGGTCTCTGCATCTCAAATCAGCCAGTCACTGCCTGTGGTCTCCTGAGAGCATAACTTTAGGATGTATAACCCTGAATCCCAAGGAAATGCCCAGCAAAAAACAAAGCTTCACACCATCAAGAACTAAAATTCTGAGCAGCTAAGGGATGAGTACATTAGCAATCAAGAGAGGATTTGGGTTGGAGCACCATAGTATTCACTACAGAAAGAAACTCTGATAGTCTCATATAGTCATTTTTTATTGTTTAATGTTTGCCAGGGCACATTACATTTTACCATGGACATGTAGAATTTTTATTAAAATTCTCTAGTGATTTTTAGTATGCCAAATATACTCATTAGCAGGCCAATTAGTATTTTCATTTAAAATACTAGTTTTACCATGTAATATAGTATTTCGCCATGGGCATGTAGCATTTTTATTAAAAATAAACAGACTTCATGTTCAAATATTTTAGAAACATACTTAAAAAAATACTGCTGGAAAAGTGACTCAAGTGCCATTTCAACTGCGTGTCTCTATGCAGCAGATGATTAAACCTGAGTCATTTTTACTCTTCCTTCTCCCTTATCAAGTCCTGTGACTCCTTCTGTGATAAGACTCCTTCATCTCTCCTTCTCTGTCACTGCCACCAATGCTGGTCCTAATCTCCTCAAACTTAAAACATCTCCTGCATCCAATTTTATCCAAGTCGTTGGGGGTGAGGGGGCATTCTCCATTGCATGACTTGCATTAATTCCCCAAATAGTCATTAACAGTCTGTGTAAGTCACTTAGGGAAATAACACTGAGCAAGAAGACATTACAATCCCTCCATATCTTATGAACATTAATTTCTAGTGAGTGAGAGAGACTTTCAGTAGTCAATTCCATGATAAGTAATTTCATGGCAGTTGTGATAAAAATGCTATGAAAAAGTACCAGATGCTATGAAACCATATGATGTTGGAACCTGGATTAGGGGGTCAGAGAGGGATTTTCTAAAATAAGTAGGTTGAGCCTTAAGGAACAAAAAGATAAAGTTCAAAGGAAGTATGTTCCATGCAAAGAGAATACCATGCTTCTTTCTACCTTCCAATATGAAGAGGAAGAGGCATGGTGTAGTCAAGGAACTAAAGAAGAAAGCCAGAAGCCAGCATGCTAGAGCTCAGGGTTCAGTTTGGAAGCCAGAGAGAGGGGGTAGCTAGGTAAAGTAAGCAAGTGCAATACAAGTCATAAGAAGTGGGGTTTTATTTTACTTTTTAACTTTTCATTTTGAAATCATTTCAGAATTACAAAAATGTTACAAAAAAAGAATTTCCCTATACTTTCCACCCACATTCTCCAAATATTAATATCTGAGATGACTACAGTATAATTGTTAAAATGAAGGTAATAAACATAGGTTCAATACTATTATGTAATTTATAGACCTTAATTTACCAATTGGCCCACTAATGTTCCTTCTAAGAATCCAAGCCAGGATCATACACTATACTCAGTTGTCATGTCTCCTTAGTCTCTTTTAATATGGGGTAGTTCCTTAGTCTTTGTCTTTCATGATCTTGACACTTTTGAAGAGAACTGGCCGTTATTTGGTAACATGTCCCTCAATTTCGGTGAATCTAATGTTTCCTCATGAATAAATTCAGGTCACACGTTTTTGGTAATAATGCCACAAAGGTGATGCTGTGTCCTCCTTAGTGCACATTTTAGAAGGAACATGATGTGGATTTGTCTCATTGCGGTGACATTAACTTTGATCACTTGGTTAAGGTAGAATCTGCCAGATTTCTCCACTATAAAGTTACTATTTTTCCCTTTCTACTTCAATATCTTTCTGACTATGTGAATATCCTGTTTCTCAACATACTTTCACCCACTAATTTTAGCATCCATTAATGATTCTTGCTTGCCTGTATCAATTATTCCTGTGGTGTTTGTTTGCAAGTGGTGATTCGCTATTTTCACCAACCTTTCTACATTAATTGGAATGTTACTATAAGGAAGAATTTTCCCTCCTCCCCGCCTCCCCCCCCCCTTGTTTTTTTTTTTTTTTTTTTTTTTTTTTTTAGTATAGACTCATGAATTCATATTTCATTCTATGGGTTAAAATTCATTACTACTATTATTTGTTATGTTACTCAAAATGTCCTTGATTTGACCATTAGGGTCTCTTCAAGTTGACTCCTAGGTCTTTTTGACACAGCCCCAACATTTTTTGAGCACGCTTCTACTTTCTGGCACTGCAGATGTTTCAGGCTCATGTACTTTTTTGCTCTAGTCTGTAATTAATTTCTCCAAAGATCCCTAGTTCCTTTTATTGGAGATAGCACTAGGTATACTCATTATTCTGTGGAGTCATTGTCTTAGGCCCTCTCAGCAGGTAGAGCTAGAAGGTATATGTATGCACACATCTGTGTATTTTTATCTATGCATCTATAAAATCATAAGCTTATATTGATACCTCCAATTCCAAACATCACAGGGTTCATTCTAGCCTTAGAAGTCTCTCTCTCTCTTTTTAAATTTGCTAAATACTTACTGAATACCTGCCATGGACTAGGCTCTGCGCTAGGCATTGGGGATATAACAGTGAACATAACAAGTATGGTCCCATCTCTACCCTCATGAAGCTTAAATTACAGAAATCACAAATTCTGGATTATTCTCCTTTTCCCCAAACTGCTAAATTTATGCTTTTTACTGGCTCCTTCTCACCAGGATTTAAACAGGCCACAGAAGCACTTTAAGCAGGTAACATGATCAGTTCTACATTTCTTAAAAGGTCATTCTACTCAATGAATCAAAGAAAGAAAGAGTAGACTGGAGAGGCCAATCATCAAATCAGTTGAAGCGGGTGATCAGTGATGAGACTGGTAAGTAGTCCAAGGTAAAAGATGATAGCCAATGGGACTGAAGTGAAGACAGGGGAATGGAAACAAACAAATGAATTTGAGAGATATTTAGGTGGAAAATGGACCATACTTGGTGACTGACTAAAGGACAGGGGTATGAGGTAAGGGAGAAGGATGACTCAAGGAGGACTGCTAGGTTTCTGGGAATGTGTGCATTCACTGTAATTACATTGTAAGTATATGACTAGATGTCTCTTCCATTAAATTGTAAACAACTCAGTGGAAAAGACAGTGTAAGAATGTATTATTCACATTTTTGTATCCCCAATACCTCCTACAGTATCTGGTATATAGTTGGAGCTCAAGAAATGATGTTGAATAAATGATAGAATGGTGATCTTCCTCAGACTTACCAAGTTGAGATTTCAGCTGTAGGGTTTCAGATTAGATGTAATGTCCTCAAAAAGGCCTAAAACCCCCTAAGTAGAGGAAAACTAATTATAGATACAGTAATATCTATACTCCCAAAAGACTGTGTCCTGATCTATTAGTTTATTATGTACACTTTCTCCTCTATCATTAATTCATCTTACCCAAGACGTAAAACCCAGAAGGTATAAAGTAGAAGTAAACATTTGACTATAACAATGAAATTTCACTTTGCATCTGTCAGATCACCAAAAATGAACACCTATTAATTGCCTATTCCTGACAAGGGTGGGAGTAAGAGGAGGCCTCTGTTTCCTCACCTCTCAAATGGGGCTTTGGGGGTTAGGTGAGACGTCTAACCTCAAGCAGGCATTCAGTAAAGGCTGACACTCTGCCTTCCTCTTTACATATCAACATATTCCTCCTTCAAGACCCAATTCAAACCATTCCTCCACAGAAGCCTGCCTGGACCACTCCAATGTGCAGCAACTTCTTTTCCCTTCTCTGAGCTCCTGAGTTACCTATCCGTAAAATTCTTCAAAAATTAATCATGAGTAGTCCTGTGATATCTCTTATAATAAATCACTTTTTTATTTTATTTAACTAGTCACATATTCATACACTATTCTGCAGTGGAGTCAGCTATCCCAGGATTCAAATGTCAGCTTTGCCACTTATTTAGTGTGACTTCATCTCTCCAATTTTCAATTCTCATCTATGAGACACCTATCTGGTAGGGTTGTTGTTTGAAATAATGTGTGTAAAGGGCTCAGCACATGCTGCATGTTAGGTGTTTAATAAGTGGAAGCCAACAAGCACCCAGGGCAGTGGTTAGATCTTTTTCAAGTTTCAAACCCTTCCCAGATATAGCACCTCACAGAGTGCCTCACACATGGGTGGCTGCTGCTTGATATTTTATTTATTTATACTCCACCTTTTCCAAAAAGAATTGAAAGCAGCTAGGTGTTCAATAAATATTCGTTGAATGATTACAGGCCACACTTTCCAGTTACATGTTCTTTCTTTTCTTCCTTCCTTTCTCTTTCTTTTCTTTTCTATTCTTTTCTTCTGCTTTTCCATAATAAGCAAAACACCACAATAGTGACTTTGAAAAGCCTTTAATCATCCTTCATTTAAACCAAGATTTTTTTCTTTTAAAATTTAATTCAAAATATTTAAACTATAAAATACATGCTCATGGTGAAAAATGAAAACATAAAAGGATAAAATGAAAAGTGGGCTCCTCCCCCCATATTCAGTCTCACCATCCAGAGGTAATAATATATATTTCCTTTTATCTTTCTAGAAATCTCCTCACATATACATGTTAATTTTAAAAATAATAATAAAGTAAATGAGATAATACTATAGATAGAATGCACTCCCTACTTTTTTCATTTAACATGTAAGTAGTGTTTATTGGTTTTGGTGTTTAGCAACTACTCTAATTTCTTTAAGTTATTCTTTAAGATTTGCCCTGATTTAGCATCATGAGAATATAAGCCCCACAAGAATATTTTTGTCTCTCTTGTGCTACTCTATCCCCAGTACATAAAAAATACCTGGAATATAAGTAAATAGTCAATAAGTGTTTGCTAATGAATGTCCTTGCTTTTGAGGAATTGCCTTCATTAAAGGTATATTGCCCACCCTTATTCAAGTGGCAAAGAAGACTGATTAGATGCTCCCTCCTTAGATTTTGAACTATGAGCAAAATAAAAACATTTGGAGTTCATTCCGAATCCATATGAGAGCATGGAATGTTCCTGTTAACAAGGTTCTGTAGGGTAGCTCTTTCTTGACTATTTTCAGCCCTGGTTCTCCTGCCTTACTTTCAATCTTGTGAGCTCATCCATACCCTTCCAATGAATTTCCTTTTGCTTAAATTAGCTCAGAGTTTCTCAACCTCAGCACTATGGACATTTTGGGCTACATAATTCTTTGTTGTAAGGGGCTGTTCCGTGCATTATAGTATATTTAGCAGCATTCCTGTTCTCTACCCAACAGATGCCAATAGCATCCCCTAGTGTAACGATAAAAAATGTCTCCATCAATAAACATTCCCTAGGGGTGCTGAATTAGCTACAGTTTATTTCTGTGGAACAACAACAAAAATCCTAACTGATGGCTACAATGTCTTTGGTAACTTTTCATTACTCTATATAGAAGTATATCATTTGTTTCAATAGCCCAGCTATATAATATTATATAGATATGTATTTAGTTATTGAATCAGTCTACTAATAATGGATTTTAAGGTTTTATCTGTTGTGTTTTTTTAAATAACTTTATGAAGATGTAATTCGAACATCATATAATTCACCCATTTAAAAAGTACAATTCAGTGGCTTTTAGTATATTCACAGAGTTGTGCAATCATCACTACAATCAACTTTAGAATACTTTTGGCACCACGAAAAGAAACCCCTGCACACCTTAATTGTCACCCCCCAAAATTCTATCTCCCTCAGCACTAGACAACCACTAATCTACTCTCTGTCTCTGAGGACTTGCCTGTTCTGAACATTGCATATAAATGGAATCATAGAATCTGTGCTCTTTTGGACTGGCTTATTTCACTTAGCACACGTTTTCAAGATTCATCTGTGTTGTAGCATGTGTCATACTTCTCTCTTTTATATTGTTGAATAATATTCTACTGTATGAACGTAACACATTTAGTCCATTCATCAGTTGATAAACATTTGGTTTGCTCCACTTTTTGGCTATTATGAATAGTGCTGCTACAAACATTCATGTACAAGTTTTCATTTCTCTTGGGTATATACCCAAGGGTAGACTCGCTAGGTCATATGAAAACTGTTTAACATTTCAAGGAACTGCCAGACTGTTTTCAAAATGGCTACACCATTTTATCTTTCCAACAGCTGTGTACTGGAGATCCAATTTCTTCACACTCTCACCAACATATTATTCTTTACTATAGCCATGCTAGTGAGAGTGAAGTGGTATCTCATTGTGGTTCTGATTTGCATTTCCCTAATGGCTAATGTTGATGAGCATCTCTTTAGGTGCTTACTGGCCATTTTTATATCTTTGGAGAAATGTCTATTGAGATCCTTTGTCTGTTTTTTAACTGGATTATTTGTCTTTCTATTATTAAGTTACAACAAATTTTTATATATACACTCTAGATATCAGTCCCTTTTTGATTATATGATTTCCAAAATTTCCCCCCATTCTGTGGGATGTCTTTTCACTTTCTTTACAGTATCGTTTGCAGCACAAAAGTTTAGAATTTTGATTGTCAGTCTTTCAAGTAAAAATAGATGCCATAAGCAGCAAGTTCAGCCTGCATCTCAATCATGTAAGTGTTTTTCTCTGAGACAACTCTCACACTTTGGATGCAACACAAGTGTGTATATTTCCCATTTCATCACACGGAATATTAAAAATATGTGTATCCAAAGGTCAAGATTTAATAAAATATTTTTTATTGCTTAATCAAGGATTTTTAAGTGAACTTTTGTTTTGACTGCATGTGTGTGGTGGTGAAGAATATATAACCAAGAGTACAGTTTGGTGCTAATGCCTTAATAATACTAAGGTACAAGCAGTTTCATCCACCATCAGTGTAAATGCAATGCAGTGAAAAAGGCATATAATGTGTTAGTATTTTTGTGAAAATTGCCTCGACCTCAAATACTCCCTGGAAAGGTTCTCAAGAAGCCTGAGGGGTCTGGTAGACCACAGTTTGAGAACTGCTGCTCAATGATATCCATGTTTGTTTAAAAGGGAAAATAATTTTACATATACATTTTCTCATAATATTGATACTCCTAGAACAACATACAAAAAGGAATATGCGGTGTGTTATCCTGTGATTTTTACCTACCCTGACACATCACTGTATATCCCAGAAAAACAACTAAGTGGGAGGAATTTAGGCAGGAATAATGAAAGGAAATGGGTCTTCCAACATATTTATGAGAAGAAAAAGGCAAATTAGTGGATGATGATGTTTTGTAAAATTATTTACTCTTTATAAATATCCATTCCATTAGAATTCTATTCTCTGAGTAGCAAATAAGATAGACAGGTTTTAGACTGCCCTCTACAAGTGGCCAGTGAAGCCTCTGTCAATTCAAAGTAATCCTGTAGATGCTACCAGTAAAATATATTCCGGGGACCAAAATCTCCCCATAAAAGTCCTTTAGAGAGGTCCATGGACATTACTGGAGAACTACTTAGCCTATCTAAGGATCTTCAAGAACTGATAACTGTGTTAAAGCAAACTTGAAAATAGTTACTGACCATGGCCAAGTTACTGAGACCTAGCCCAGACCTAACATCTTTATTTCCAATTCTCACATGTATATCACTGCAAGATGAATTCCCCTAAATCACTCTCATCTTTTCTCAAGAACTTTTAGTAATAATTAAGAGCTAACACCAATAGAGCTCTTAATCATGTGCCCAGCATTATACTGAACAATTTAAATAAAATTTGTCATTTAATCTTCCCAGTAACACAATGAGGTAGGTTCTATGATTCTCCCCCAGAGAGGGGGAAACTTTGGCTTAAAGGGATTCAATAACCTGCCCATAGTTGCTGAGCTTTTGAGTGGCAATGCTAAGAACCAAACCTAGGTTTCAGTTGAAGCTCTCAACCACTGCAGTATTTCTACAGAGATAACTTTGATCTAATAATCACTTAGGGAACTTGGTGATTAAAACATCACACACACACACACACACACACAAAGTTCATTGGGCACAATTACAAGGCACATGGATCAGAATTTCTAGGGCAATTCTTTGACTGAATCAGGCTTAAGAATCCCTACAAGTTAACTTATTTCCTACAGAATGAAGTAGATTTCTTAAGTCTAAACTCCTCCTCGCAGGATTCTAGGATAAGGGCAAAATTCCTAAAACTGGCTTTCGAAACTCTTCATGATCTGTCTCACCTGAGTGACCCTTTCGGTCTCATCTTGCCCCAAGTCTCGTCTGTTCCAGTTTCTCCTATTCATCATAGGACTTTCCTTTACACAGTATGCACATACTGTTCTTCGGCCTGTGAAGCTTTTCCTTCCTCCCTTTATCTAGTTAACCCCTGCTCTTCTTCAGGCCTCAGCATAACGTATAATTGCTGAGAAAACCTTTGATCTGACCTCTCTGTCTAGATCGAATCCCTACTTATAATCTCTTATAACACTATGTACATTTGGAATTTTTAAGATGTATTTATGTGATTATTCTCCACAAAGGTAACTGTGCTGTTTTGCTCATTATTGTATCCCCAGTACCTAGCTTAGTGCCTGTTCAATAAATATTTGTTGAAAGATATTTAACTTTTAACTATGCTCTACTTAACCAGTCAACCATACTGTTCACTCTTACTCGAGAGACCTACAGTTCTAGTTACAAAAGTTAACTTCTCTGTCTATATCTTTTCATTCTTATCCAGACCCAAGATCCTTCTCTACTTCTTCGTCTACGTAATTCCTCCCATCGCTACAAGGTAGAGACTAAATTTCCCTTGTTTTACAAAGCTCTCTTTAATGCATCAGCCCATAACTGTCTCCTCTACATGTCTACATCGCTCTATTTCTATGCCATTCATTTGGCACTTTATCAAATGCTGCCATGTGTGATTACATAATATTGCATATGTAAGTACCTTGTTTTATTTTTTAAAATATAAGCATGATTAGGTAGTTATATCTTGAAGGGTAGTTATAGTTTAATTTGCTACAGGAGTACCAGGCACATCATCACTTAAGTCCTCTAGAAACAACTGCTCAATGAATTAATGAAGAACTTTCTGTGGCCTGCAATTGACAATTTGCCTTTAAGGGAAGCTGGATAGTTTATATCATCTTTATGGAATACCTTCAGAATTCATTTTGGCAGACAGTTCAAAACAAGTGTGATGGGAGAAGATTAATATACAATTTTAAATTTCCTGACATTTAGAGCAGTTCCATACTCAGGTATTTCTAAATCCATTACCAAATTATTAATATATTCTATAACTCTTTAGGATAACTCTACACTGTCGATCCTTGTTTTTGTCCTCTGAACTTTGAAGAATATTTAAATATTTTCAGTAGATTAATTTCTATTTCAAAACATATCACTGAGGAAAATTTTTTTTGGCTGTAGTCACATTGTTATTCTCTTGGCTGAGTATCATTTGTCATAAACCTTTAACCCCATGTAAAATGCAGGAGTGCATTTTAACTCATTTTGGGGGGCGGGTAAGATTAAGGTTTAAGTAATTAAGAAATTTTTCTTCAAAATCAGAGAGTAAATTATAATTCCAATTATTCTGAGTCTTATTTGAACATGCAAGAACCAAGAAAAACAAAATTAACAGACGATATTGCAATTCGGGGTATATATGTCAACCGTTTCAAATGCAAGGAATTTCATGAGTTTTATCAATCATGATTTTTGCTCATACTAATTAAAAATACTAAAATTAAAGTTAGATAATAAAACTTTGTCAGTTATCTGTTTCTCTTTAGATGTCCTTATGAACATTTTATATGTAGCTAATTACATTTTTTAACAGCTTTGAGATGTAATTCACATACCAAAAAATTCACTCATATTATGTGTACAATTCAATTTCTTTTAGTGTACTTATAGAGCTGTGCCACCATCACCATAATCTAATTTGTTTTACCTTAAAATTGAGATATAATTCACAAAGTTGTATATCCACCATCCTAAAAAGAAACTTCGTGTCTACTGGCAGTCTCTCCCCATTTATCTCCAACCCTTCCAGCCCTAAGCAACCACTAATCTAATTTCTGTTTCTGAATTTGTTTAGGCTTAACATTTAATATAAATGGAATCATACGGTATGTGGTTTTTGTGGCTCCTTTCACTTAGCAAAACGTTTTAAAATTTATCCATGTTGTCGCATGTGTCAGAACTTCATTCCTTGTTATCGCTTAATAATATTCTATTGTATAGATATACCACATTTAGTTTATTCATTCATCAGTTGATGGGATATTTGAGTTGTTTCCACTTTTTGATTGCTAGGAATAATGCTGCTATGAACATTTGCATATGTCTTTTTGTAGCCATATGTTTTTACTTCTCTTGGGTAGATACTAAAGAGTGATATTACCAGGTCAGCTGCTAATCATACTTAAGATGAAAAACAGCATTTTCTTTTCTTCTATTTCAAAATTTTTCTATTTTTTGACACAGCCAGGAAACAGAATTTTCATGAAAATGTTAATATCCTTTTTTAAAAAAGAAATAATAAGGTTAATCTGCACACAGTTTTGCTATCAACAGAACTATGCATATTGTTTTACAATTTTGGGTTCAAATAGAAATTCTAAGATGAGGTGAGAACTCCTTTTAATGTAAATCATAAAACTAAATTGAGTCTGCACTGGCCTACTTAATCAATATGTCAATCAAATTCTATTCTTTTGGGCAGTATGTATATATTCATCTTCTTGTAGCTGACAACCGCCTAAGAGATAAATGCACAGTAAGGGAGGGCTTATGCAATAGGAGGAGCAATAGAAATTCTTAAAAAAAAAAAAAATCAAACACTCTTATTAAATTAAACACCTACTCCCTCCCCTAGCAGGGGGCCTGTTTCTCATTTCAGGAGAAAAAGATGAAACATTAATTATAATTCCTCATGTAATTTCCCAAAGCCTTTCATAAATTGGAAGTCAAATAAACTTCTGGTCACATGTTATTTTTGTTTTCTTTTCCCCCCAGCAATGTACACTCTAGTTCGAATATACTCAGGAAGCAAACTTTAAGCAGTATTAAGGGCTGCCTGTAAAATTCTACATTAAAAAAAAAAAGCTTAAAACACATTTTAATTTTTTAAAAAATCAAATATCTTGCGGCAGAAATTAGGCATAATCAAGGGGAAACTACCAGAGGTCCCACCAATCAGAGCACTAGAGAACGCCACAGGTCGTCCAAAAGACGCATTCGTTTTAGCCAACAGCTCTGTCCTCCCGCCAAAGCTGTCCCTGGAGCGTCAGAGAATAACTCAACCAGAAATTTACGATTTTTCTCTTTTGATCCCCCACCCCGACACACACACACATCCACCTGCTTGAAGGTTGCGGCAAGACGAATAGAAACGGTTAACAGTGACCAGCAGCAGCAGAGAAACAAATACCCCTGACGACCTACAGCTGAGTAAGCAAGAGCTGTTTATTCACGAACATGTTCCATTTGGAGACTGTAGGCAAGCCTTTGAAAGCCCAGGCACAATTTAGAAGGTTCCTAGAGAGGGAGAGAATAATCTTTTCTCCCCAGCCTCCACCCCAGAACACACACCGAGAGTCTCGGGAGAGAACCAGCTGATCAACGCAGCCCGTGCCCACTTGCCCCCTTAGGAATAACCACACGCACCACAGCATCAAACCCCTTGCGGGGTTTGTGGAACTCCCCAGATGAGCTCAGACGCGGCAAAGGTTGGCCCCAGAGCCAAGGGCTCAGAAAGCGCTGACACCACGGCCGGGGCTGAGGACCCCGAAGAGAAATGGCCCTTTTGCCCCCTCCCCTCACCTGGCTCTGTCCCACCTGAGAGCAAATGCTGACGAGAAAAGAAACAGGCAGGGAGGGCTGACCTTGTTGCTACTGACAGTGGAGCGGCACATCCTGCTGCTTCCTGAAAAGCGGCCCGAAGGACATTTTCCCCCCTGGAGGAAGGAAACGGGAGGGCGCCGGCCGGGCGGCGACGGGCGCGGCGGTGGTCGGGGCGGGCTGTGCAGCCTCTAGCGGGGACGGTCCGAGGACTACATCTCCCAGGCTGCTCTGGGTTGCCTTGCGTCGTGACCCCGGCGCGCACGGAGGCGGTGACTCTTACCTCACAGAGGTAGCTCCTCCGCCGGCAGCAACTCGGCGCCCGCGGTCCATGGACCGGAACCCCGGGCCGACGGGCAGGAACCCGGGCCGCAATCGTCGCCTCCCCGCCCCAAGCTCCTCCTCTTCGCTCCCCACCGCCTCCTCCGGACTCTCGCAGGCTGCGCACTGCCGCTGCCGGGCTCGCGGAGCCGCCGGGAGAGACTGGGTGGCGGGTTCGCGGCTGCTGCCAGACTGAGGCCTACTCCGCCACCTCTCAGTGCTATTGTCCCTGGGCCGGGCCCTGACCGAGTCCACTGGCAGGGTGCGAGTGCGCCGGCTCCGCGGAAGATGCCGGACCAAGCCCTACAGCAGATGCTGGACAGGTATAGACGGCTTTGGGGGAGCACGCGAGCCGCGGACAGTCGCTCTGGCCCTACCCGCGCACGTCCTCGAGGCTCTCGTGAGCGGAGCCGGGCGTGCGGGGAGGAGTTCTACGACCTGGGGGCCGGGTGAGGGGCAGAAAGTTTGGAGTCCGTACTTGGGGGAGGACAGAGGCGGCGGCCTGGGTGTGTAGACTTAAAGCGAAACTTAAAGAGTGGCGTCTCCTTTTGTTGGAACGCCTTTTTGCGTGTTAACCCGCAAAATTAGTTTCTTTTTCTTTTTCTTACTCTCTTCCCTCCCCTTCTCCAAACGATGTTATAACGTGTTTGTCAGCGATGTCACTGACAAGAAGAACCAGAGTATCTTCCAGGGGGAATGATCCTCCTACAACTTTAAGACTCTTTCCAAAACCGAGGATAAGCATTCTTTTGGAAAGCCTGATAGGCTGACTTCATTCCTCCTCCTCCTCCCATCCCATCCCCACCCCCCATACACTGTCAAGAGTATCCGCAAGGGAGCATTAACGGTCAGACCAGAGTAGAGGTTATGGAAAACATCCATATGCGTCCAACATTGAACACTTAGCATATTTTACAACTCGTTGAGTTCACTGAGAAAGTTTCATCTTATGTTGGGGCCATTTACCTGTTCCTGGTGGCTTTCCAGTCGGTAAAACTTTTTGTGAAATTGGCTGCATCGTTCTCTGCTGTTCAAATTCTTGTCCATGGGTTATCCCAAGAGTTTTCGGAGCCTTAATCCCCTATTTCCTCTTAGCCAGGTCAATTTCCAGACTTAGCCAGTGCTAAAGGCTGCTAATACATAATGTTTGTGGTTGCTTATAACTCGATGGACTACTTGCCACCCGATTCAGCAAGTGGTACTGCTCTTTGTGCTGAGTAAATGTCCATCTGTAAACTATTAAATGAAAGGCCTCCCTTAATTAAAATTATATCCAGTTAAACGCTATTTGGATCTGCTCCACCCAGAACACAAATCACTCAAGAATACATCTCTCAGAGTGAGATATTTCCTTTGGAGCTTAGAATTTTGAGACATATAAGTTAATAGAAATCATGTTACTGACTTTTTCAGTTGGGGTGACCCAGTGATTAATACAGCTGACCTTGAGGTCATCTTTCAGGTCAGATTATATTGGCTACTCCTTTTTTATGTAAGTCTAGAAGCTCTTTGAAGGCAGAAACTTATTATTTATCTTGAATCCTAGAACAGAGCCTGGTATTCAGTAGGTCTTAATAAATATTTGTTTTGTAAACAAATGCATGACTTCTTTTTTTTTTTTTTTGGTCATTTTCCCCAGTTGTCTAGTTGGGTTTTTCTTGTATTACAATTTAGCATACTGGTAAACTGCATAGGACTACTAAAATATGCCTAGAAGAGACCACCTCCTGCTCTATTCTAATGTAGGATAATTAAATATTATGTAATTAAATATTTTTTCTTCTGAAGGCCTACTGCTTTCACTTTTACATAGGTGACTCTTAGAAAAGTTTTTATGTTCAAATGCTGACTTGGCTTTTATATGCTCCTTGGAGATTTCCATAAGAGTGAAAGGCCAATACATACTAGTAAGACATTTAAAACTTCTCAACAGAAACTTGGAAATTCTGGCTGCATTCACTGAAGCACATACTGTAATACTGGCTTACACTCATCTTCTGTACATTTTGGTTTTGCTTTAAGGTAACAGTCAAAGATCTTTATTGTCTAAGTCAAAAGTTGGCAACCTGCCTTCAAGTTAGAATCACCTGGGGAGCATTTTAAAATATGGTTGGATGCCTGGCTCAAAACCAGTTAGATCACAAATTTCTGAAGGATGGGGCCTGAGCATCTATATTTTCAAAAGCTTTGTAGATGTTTCTGATGTGGTTGAAAACCACTACCTTAAACCTTAAAGAGATTATTTCATGATAAGAGATAATACAGTTTAGTGAAAAAATAACGTGCTAATTTAGAGACAAATCTTGAAGTTTTCATTTTGCCACTTAATAGCTATGCAACTTTGGAGTCAAATTCTGAGGCTATACATCATTTATAAAATGAGAAGATGCTATCTCACAGGGTTACATTAAATAAGAATACATATAAGTACTTTATAAAACAATAAAATGTCATTCATATGTTAGGCACACAGACGGTACTTAAGATTCTAGTGTAACAAATCATTGTGGCAATTTTCTCCCCATCTCCTTTATATTTGCTACCATTTTAATCTGGGCTGGCCCGATATGCAAGTTGAACATGCCGATATGCAAGTTGAACACAAAGATACTTGATGGGTTCATTTGAAGGATACTGACAAGCCCAATAGACTAAAATATGTCAGCCTATTAGGGCCCAGAATTCTCGCCATGAATTTGGCTTCCCCCCAGCTTGGTCTTTGGGTAGCAATTTTTGAGGCACAGAATTTAGCTCTGAAAGCTGTGCATATGTTTATTTCTTCAATGTTGGTTTTATCCTTGAGAAGACTAAAGAAATGTGTGTAACACATATTTTTCTTTTTCTTCTAGGTTAAAAGTTAGGTATTTTATAGTGAATTAATTATTAAACATTTGTATTTATTGAATTTAATAAATATTGAGTGCCTATCTATGGTTGGTACCATTCTAGGCCCTTGATAACATGATAGTGAACATAACCAAAAATGCTCGTATGGAGCTTAAATTCTAGTGAGGTTTGTGTCCCATAAACTCAAATAAATGATTATGTTTAATTGTAACATGCATGGTATGTTCAGTTTATACCACTTAATCTTTCAGGGTTTTTAAACTAATGGCAACTTAATAACAAGTTAAATTGCCTTGTCTTTTGTGAATAACTAAATTTAGCAATTATTTATCTTGATAAATTTTATTGTAGTATTTGTAGGTGGAAAGTATATGTAAAGATTTTGCCTTTCATTTTTATAAACAGTAAGCAACTGTTGTGTGTAAATTTATTTGAGCTTTTTAAATTGCTGTGGGTAAATAGTTATTTGAGGGTAATGGGAAAGGGGGTGGTTTACAAGTGTTATTAATGATTTGGGGGTCACACAGATCATTGCCCCGAAATGATAACCATTTATAAACTCAAACCCTTTATATTAGGCTTTCTGAACCCTGGTCAGTTTTTCTTTCCTTCATTGCCACACTTTTTTCAGGAGACATCTGTTCTATATCACAATTTACGTTCTCATTTTATATTTCTCAAATTTCTCAGATTAAATGTATAGAGAATACAAAGAGTATTCTAACAAACTACAGGAATGGACCTTCGGTTCAAAGTCTGGGCCTACTAAGAAATGTTTCTGGAAATGACTTTCATGTACCCTATCTTCACAGTAAACACTCAGAAATTTGTTGAGGTTGTTTTGCTTCACTTGCACCTGGTGAGTAGGCAGGAACTGTAGCCAGTGTTCCCCGAATAGTCAGATGAAGCAAGGAAAATAATCTGCTCCCTGCCCCACTTCTGCAATACAAAGTGATTTAGAATCTTCACTTTGAGAGGATATTATCAACTGCAGATATACATCCCTTTGGTGAATGAACAGTATTCTGGGAACATGCTATATTTATCTTCTGATTTATATAATCATCTTAGTTTCCATTAAAGCAACTTCTCATTCTCTTAGTTGACATCTTTTCCTTAATCACCTCTATCCCATTTTGACAATTACAGAGTAATACCTGGAATTAAAAACCATTAGCAATTAAGTTATATTTGCTTCCATCTATATGTAAAAATATGGAAACTTCACAGATAAAGCCCCTTTATCTCTTCTGTATGGGACTATCCCCAGTCCCATGTCATCTCATCATCTCTACTCCACTATCATAAATGGGTTTATATTTTTCCAGTCTTCTTTGTTTAATGCTTGTATGTATAGTATATATAATAAATAGTTTTGTTTTTGTTTCTAAAATTTAAATCAATCTACATTTGCTTTTTTAAATATTGTTTTGAACTCTGACATACAACAATTAAAGAATATATATATTCATTATCTTAACATATCATTCTTCTTTTTAAATCCATTCCTCCGTTAATGACCTTTAGGTTTTTGTTTTCTCTTTATTATTTCTCCTTATAATTTGACTTCCATTCCCCTTTATTCTTAGCTCTACTAAAAATATACTAAAGGTCACCAATAATTTCTTAATCAGTAAACCTAATGACTTTTTTTCTTGGTTCTAATGTCTAATATAATGAAGATGAAACTGATGGCCAATATCCCCTAACTTCTTCAAACTATGTTCTATTATACCATACTATTTCTTTATCTTGTGCTTTCCCCCTCCTTATGTATCACCTTTCTTTTACTCCATTCAGTTACTTAAGTATGGTTCAATCTTCAGCACATAATCATTATTCTCTGAAAAGTGTACCCCCTTATCTCACTTGCACTTCTATTTGATGTGTCTTTTTTCCTTATCTCTTTCCACATTTTAGTGTATCATTTCTAGCTGCCTAGTAGACATTTCCACTTATGTATACACAGTATTAATAGCACCTTATCTAAACTACTGATATTTCCCTGGCTTTACTTATCTTGACTTCCCAATTTTTAGTCTTTGATAGACCTTTCTTCTAGTCCACCAGCTGTAAAACCTAAATCTACTTGCTTATCAAATATCGTGGCTTCTTCTGCCTCTGACTCCAGTTTTTCTCTTCTACTTTGACTTACAGAATGTCCTGGCTAATGAGAATTAGCCAGGACATAAGTATAATCATGTCATTTCTGTGTTTTAAAATCTGCCATTTTCTACATCACCTATAGGGTAAACTGTAAACTTTTAAGACCCCAGTGAAAGGGTTTAGATCTACTAATATAATCCAACCCCAACCTACCTTAACCATACTCCACTTCCTTGTCCTCTGAATGTATCCTGCTCTTTAATCTCCTGATGTTTGCTTTAGACAACTTCTCTTTTAACATGTAGCTAACTCTTACCCATCTTTTAATGCAGCTCATATATCACCTTGAAGCATTACACAACTCCTTCAGACAGAATGAGTTATTATTACTTCCTGTGTTTGCATAGAACCTTTATGCGTCCATTATAGTATATCACATTGTATTGTAAATATGGTAATGCACTTGTTCCATGTCTCAGAGCCTTCCACACTCACCCTTTACCACCACCACCTTACACATTCAACTGGAAGTTCGCTGGCAACAGAAACTATTCCCTATCCTATTTCTCCAGAAGGACCTGATACATTGGAAACACTGTCGAATCTCAGTGTCTTTTCATTCTTTGACATATCAGTGCTTAGAATAATTCCATAGAACACCATTTTAAAAATCATCTCATTTGCTCAAAACCTGTATTTTCTTATTGCTTATTAAGTTCACATCCTTGAGCCTGGCCTTCAAGACCCTGCATAATCACATTTATTGTTTTTCCTATTATGTTCAAGACACTGAGTATGGGGCTGGCACCAACTACCTTTTTAAAGTGTTACTTCTCTTTAAGAATGAGTATGTAAGTATGTGTCTTTTGCCCAGGTCAAACTGATTTGCTCATTGTCCTCTAAATGCGAGGTATTATTTTCAACATCTTGTCTTTTAAAGCTCTACTCATTCTTCAAGACCCAGCTTAGGTTCTGCCTTATTTAGAAAGCTTTTCTAACTATTTCTGCCAGAAATAATTTTCACCTTTTCTCCAGATTCACGTAGCAGTACTTTACATGCCATACATACATGCCTCCCAACTCTTTACATTGCATAATGCATAAGATGATAAGAGATGATAGTATTTATATGGCACATTGGAATAGACTGGAAGGGGTTTAATCCCTGGTGAAAGCTTATGACTGCTTAAAAGTACCCTAGCAAAAATGAAACATCATTTCTTGTACTGGCTATAATTTCCTAAGAAATGAGAAATGGAAATTTTTATTAGAATACATTATGCATGTGGCAGCATGGTGCAGTGAAAAAAGTTGAGTCAAGGCCTAGATTGCCTCAGTGCCTCTACTTAACCATGAGGCCGTGACAGATTATGTTACCTCTCTGGGCTTTAGTTTCCTTACTTATTTAAGATAAAAATAATTATGTTTGCAGAATTTATTAAGATCATAGACAAAAGGCACAGGATGGATATATGTCAATAAATAATTCCTTTTATTGTGGTATATTTCCCTTCAGCTTTGCCCTTTGTTAATATATCATGATTGTGGTTATATCTCTTTGATGAATCTAGATACTTCCAGTCAACTTAGATGAACAAAGAAATTTTTAGTCTTATTGGTATAATTCCTACTCCAGAATACATGGGATATGATGCTTTTAATCCTGAGACAAAGCAAGCATTGTTAAATGGAATCTTCCTTCCATTAACCAAAGTATGGATCTTTAAGCATGTTCTAAACTAAAGTATTCTCTTACCATACAACAATCACGCAAATATATTGTTAAGGCACCATATATAATAGAACAGCAGGAATTTAAAAGCTTGTTTCATTGCTCTCTCCTGTATCCTGGAATTGTATTCTTTTACACTCCAGTTTTTATCAAAGTGATCTCTAGAATAGAAGCCTATGGTTTCCCAGATGTTTCTAATAATCCAAAATAAACACCTGCAATTTGAATCTGCAAAGATAGATTACTGCCAGCTGTGTACATATCTATCTTGCTTAGTTAATTTATGTTCCAGCGAGAAACTATTTTGTTGATAAGTTCCCCCCCTTTTTTTTCCCCACATACTTTTTAAATAATTAACTTAGTTTATCATATCAACAGTGGAGACTCACAAGTCAACCCTATGAAGTAAGGTTATCTTTGTCATCCATCCTTTCTCAACTGATTTGTAATATCTTTATCTTAAAATCTTTCTATTCCAACCACATTGGAATTGTCCATGACCACATGTTCATTTCTATCTCTGAACTTGTTGATGCTATTATTCTTATTTTGAATACTCTTATTTTTTTCACTCCTTAGTCCAACTTGAATTATCATTTGTAGTTCTCTCCTTTTTATGAAACTTCAGCTATTTCATCCTGTGTTTCTTATTGTTTTCATCACATTTCTGTGTTACATATGGTCTCTAACACCTTTTCTTGGCACTTAATGTTTTATGTGATAGTTTTTATGTGATCTTTCTATGCATATATTTGTTTCTTACGGCATCAAATAATGTATTTAGTAGATACTCAAGTTGATTCAGGAGATCTTGAACAATCTTAGATTTAAGGCAACCAAGCCATGTATTCCTTGAACTGTTTATAAATTTTATAAATTTTACCATTAGGATATATAGCTGGGGAAAAGTTATAATTTTAAAATTATATCGATGTCATGTAGAATTCAATGACTAATCTTTTATAAAGAGTGGCATGTTATATATACAGATTAGTGATATTACCAATACCAGTAAGACTGTACATTTAAGGAATAAGTAATATTCTTTAATTTTGTTTAGTTCTCCTTTCTTATCTCTACGTTATAATAGTGATTTGTTCTTTGATCACTGAACCAATCATGATAATTCCCAGATCTACATTTATGTACTTTGTACACTAATGTGCCCCAACTTGGCTGGTAGGAGGGTGTGAAAGTAAATCATGAGTGTGTACAGAAGCAAGCAAGAGGCATTTAGAAAAGCTAGTGGAAGGACAAGAAGGGTGGAAGAAAATGAGAGGATTTGAATGAATGTCTTAAGCAGTGGATGGACTATGGAAAACTGGGAGTTGGTTAGGAAACCAGGACTTTTTCTATTGAATACCAGGGTGCCAAGCAGAATTGTTTTATGTGTTAATTTAGGTAAGAAAATGCATCCATAAAATCTAGACATAGATGTAAAGTTGACACTTTTCATCTTTATCAATGCCATTATTGCTAGTGTTCATTTGGTGGTTAAATATGTGTCAGACAATTCTTAAACAGTTTCATGATCATTTGTTTAATCCTTCATATTAGATTTTAACATAAAATCTTTCTATGCTTAGAGCACCTTGGGCAGTCTGGTTAAGTGTATGGGGTCCTTCTCAGGATGTTTTGAAAGAATAAAACAAAGTGCATAGAATCAAATGAAACCAAATGTGTTGAAATAAAGCTATCAAAGTATTAAAAACCTGACATTAGTACTATGGGTTTTAATATAAGATCTAATGGTGGGTCTGAAAACTAATCTCAAATTAGCAATGAGCTAACTTATTTGGAGATCTGCATAGCTGTAAAGTAATATGAAAATTTCTGGTCACTGTTCTAATTTCTAATTGCTATACTAATATTACTATGATTTGTTTACATTCACCATTGAAGGAAAATAAAATTTTATTTAGAGGTTAACGAAAATAAAGATATAATTTTTTCCCCATCCGAATTTACCAATCTCCATAAGTTTTTCATGGATCCCAGATTGAGAAGTCCTGCCTTAAAACTCTGAAGAGATTCTGTCATTAAATGTATAAGTGGTGGGCAAGGATTTGAATTCAGGCAATCTGGCTCCAAAGACCGGGTTCTTTAACCAGTTAGAATATCCTGAACTCGCATAATCTTTTCCTCTGATTTAATCAGCTGTTTCCCTTAGAAGAAATGTTCTTAAAAACCAAATAATTTTAAAACGTTTAAATTGAATGTAAAATGAAATTTCATTTCTACTTTATGATGACTTGAGAAGACAAAGGGAAGAAATAAGAAAAAAAGAAATAAAGGCTAGAACAGATGTTCTCAAATTTTAACACAATCACCCAAAGGGCTTGTTAAACATAAATGTTAGTGCTTCCTCAAAAAATTAAAAATTGAATTACCATGTGATCCAGCAATTCCACTTATGGGTATAAACCCAAAAGAATTGAAAGCAGCGTCTCAAAGAGATATTCATACAGCCATATTCATAACAGCATTATTCATAATCGCTAAAGCATAGAAACAACCCAAGTGTCTATTAGCTGATGAATGGGTAAGCAAAATGTAATATTTGCATACAATGCACTATTATTCAACCTTAAAAAAGGAAGGATATTCTGTAGTATGCTACAAAGTAGATGAAAGTTAAGGATATTATGCTAAGCGAAATAAGCCAGTCACAAAAACAGACAAATACTGAATGATTTCACTTATATGAGGTACTTAGATTAGTCAGAATCATAAAGACAGTAAGTGCAATGGAATTTGTCAGGGGCTGGGGGAAGGGGAGAATGGGAGATGTTTATTAATAGGTGCAGAGTTCCAGTTTTACATGATGAAAAGAGTAATGGGGATGGGTGGTGATGATGGTTGCACAACAATGTGAATGTGTTTAATAGACTGAACTGTGTATTTACAGGTTGCGATGATAAAATGTTAAATGTATTTTACCACAAAAAAAAAGAAAAATGATTTAAAATAAAAAAATTAGAAATAAAATCTTTAAATGTAGTATCAGGTCCCACCTCCAGAGTTTCTGATTCTGTAAATCTGGAGTGGGGCCTGAGAGTTTGCATTTCTAGCAAGTTCTCAGATGATGTTTGTGTATTCACACGGAACACTGCTTTCTGAGAGATTGGAAGATGGAAAAGAACGAGGGGGAAAATGACTTAAAGAGAAACTCTTAAGATTTTGGTCAGAAATTACAACTCTTCTCCAGTGTGGACTTTGAAAGTTTTTTGGCTTTGTTCTTTCAAATGGAAAATAACTAATTATTCTCACCTTTTATGGATATTCAAATTGCCATCTCATAAGTCATATTAAAATATATGATAATTTGAATTAAAGCAGAATTGTTATATTGATCCTGAAATGCCAATATAATGACATTATCAGTAAAAATTAATTTCAAAACATTTGGTTTTAACTTTGTTGGCTATTTTTATCCAAGAAATGACCTGATGCAATAGCAGAATCAAGAGCATATTTTGCCCAGTGTGAGAAATAGAAAAGCATATTTTGCCCAGTGTGAGAACTAGAAGAGCATATTTTGCCCAGTGTGAGAAATAGAAATAGAAAAGTACTTGTAGTAGTGGGAATTAGGTTTATTTAAGTCTTTTCCGCTCAAATTTCAGTCAATAGGAAACAAAGCTGTTGACAACAAATACTATGTGTACTTATAAAAGTTGTTTAGAGTTTAGAGTTAAATGATTGTTTTAGGGCCATCTCTTATATCTGGTTTCTCACACTATCAAAATTGTTTGGGTTGCACAAGATAGCAAATCTGTCTGAAACTGGTTAAGCTAAAAATATATGTATATATATGGGTTTATGTAATGGAACACTGCAAGAGTATATTTAGTTTTAAGCACAGTTTGATCCATGTCTCAAAGCCATCAGTTTCCATCTTTCAGCTTCCTCTGGCTTCCTTAGGCTCCACATGGTGGCTCTCCTGGCAGCAATAGCCTCACACCCTTATTTTGTCTCACACTTTCCTGCTTTCAAGCCCAATAGAAAAGAGAAAGTTTGTGTACCAACTTTCCCAGCAAAAATTCTGAGGTTCACTCTGACAAAACCAGCTTTATGGGCACATCCTCTCAATCACTGTAATCTTGGGGATGGGATACCCCTTAAACCAATCTAAAGATTACTCTTCCTAAAGCTGGGGATGGAGGAGGACTAACTGCCTAAACTATAACATCCATAGATGGTATCGGAGGGAGGAGGAGTATTCCATAGAAAGTGTGGATTACTGTTTGTTTCTAAGAAAGAGTAGAAATTGTGCTATACATTAAAGCACAAATTTCTACTTTCCCCTCCATTCTAAGTTCTGGAGAAACTATAAGCCCTTTTTTTTTTTTTGGTGGGGGGAGGGATTTTTCTTTTTAATTGAAAATTATTTAAAATTTTTTTCCCCCGTCTACCTCTCCCCTCTATCCCTTACCCTCTGGTGACCACTGTCCAAGTCTGTGAATCTCTGTTTGTCCCGTTCATTTGTTGCATTTAGGTTTATATCCCACATATAAGTGATATCATGTGATTTTTAACTTTTTCTGTCTGGCTTATTTCGCTTAGTATGATTATGTCAAGGTCCATCCATGTTGTTGGAAATGGCAGTATTTCATCTCTTCTTATGGCTGAGTAATTTTCCATTGTACTACAGCTTCTTTAGCCAATCATCTATCGTAGGACACTTAGGTTGCTTCTATGTTCTGGCCACTGTGAATAATGCTGCTATGAACATTGGTGTGCAAATATCTTTTCAGATATGAGTTTTCAAGTCTTTGGGGTAAATACCCAGTAGAGGAATTGCTGGATCACATGGTAGATCAATTCTTAGTTTTTTGAGGAACCTCCATACTGTTATCCATAGTGGCTGTACCAATTTGCAGTCCCACCAGCAGTGTATGAGGGTTCCTATTTCTCCACATCCCCTCCAGCATTTGTTATTACTTGTCCTGTTGATTATAGCTATTCTAACAGGTGTGAGGTGGTATCTCATCGTGGTTTTGATTTGCATTTCCCTAATAGCTAGCGATGTTGAGCATCTTTTCATATATTTTTAAGCTCATCATTTTTAAACATCTCTTTTCTTCTTAAAAGAAGGTGGACAATTGGAAAATAAGTAGCTGAAATAGATTGCATCAAGGAAGGAGTAAGGTATGGGGAAGCAAAAAGAGAAAGTATAAGACCTCAGATGATGTTCCTGGTCAGTCTATCAAGTTTTTTTCAAATGAAAGAATTCATATACATTATTTGTTCTCTCCCTTTTTTCTAGCCTTGGAGATTAATAATTGCTATAGGCTATTTGCCAAAAAACATTCATGTGAGCATTTTTATATGCTCTTATTTCCCATGTGCCTGGCCCTTATTTCACAGACCAATGTTTTTTCTGTATTAGGTAAACTCATATACCTAGTAGGGGAGTAAATCAGTCACTGATTCTTTAGAACTTAACATTTTCTGTTCTGTTACTTATGTTAAAAAATATTTAGTCATCAGAAGCAATTATTTTTAACTTAGGCAAATCCAGTAATTGTCTCCTTCATACAGTTGCTTTCTCCAATCTCTTTGCTTTTTTTTTTTAACCTGCCTATTTTCCACACCAGCAATTCCCAAACTATATTGTACATCATGATCACCTTGAGGGCTTATAAAACAAATCTCTAGGCCTTTTTCCTCCAGCATTTCTGATTCACTAGATCTGACATAGAACCAGAGAATTTTAAGTTTCCAAGTGATCCTGAAGCTGCTGGTCCAGGGACCTTTGTATTGAAAATTCCTGTAATAAAATCACTTCTCCCGGCCTGATTTCTGCTCTTACTACTCCCTCAAGTCTTCTGAGATCTATCCAAATCAATCCTGCTTCTTAAAATGAATGTACAGGAACCTCAAAACTAATCTCTTTTATCTGTTGGATATAGCCTCAATTAAACTGTAGGGTTTTCCAGATAGATACAATCTTTATTATTTTTTGTGTAACCATAAGATACCCTGAATGCTCAGCAGATGTTGCTGGCAGGTTGTGTAATTTTCAGTTTTTTTGCTTTTTTGTACTATTACTAAGTTAGAAATTTCCATTTTGTATTTATTAGTATCTAAACTATAATTTTTAGATCAAGTAATTGACATTGTTATCAGAAGTTTACATATTCTGGACAATTATTTGATCTAAAATGACCATCATATTTACTGTTTAACAGTTGGAAGAAATAGAAAATTGGTGTGGTAAATTAGTAGAATTTGAAAACCAGGCAAACTTTTTGAGAGTATTGATATCAGTAAGTTTTCTTTTTTAATATCTCCTCTGTAAGATAGTTTCAGTTAATTTCTGATGAGCATTAGCTTCAAAATCCAAATTTGTAAGCTATCCATTCACTACCACTATGAATCAAACAATAAAAACAAAGTTGTTTGTTTTAAACACCTCTAATTAGGCTTAACTCCTAATAAGTTTTCACTTTAACTATTGTTCATCTAATCCACCACAGTTGTGAAATTAGAAAAAATCTGAAAGTGCCTGCTTTTAAATGTCAGTTGAATACCTTCTAAAAAGTAAGACTATGAAAGTATTAAGGGTGAAGTATACTGATGCTTGCAATTTTGAAATGCATCACAAAATACATTGATGAATGAATATGTGGTAAAGCACATATGTAGCAAAATGATAAGAATTACAGAGTCTCGGTATTGGGAATATGGGTATTCACTTACAGATTTTCAACTTGTTTTGAAAGTTTGAAAATTTTCATAGTAAAATGTTGGGAAAAAATAAACTTAACACTTATCCAGAATTTATGGATACTATACACACAAGTATTCCTATTAGATTGAAATATGAAATTTCCATTGATGTGAGTCAAAAACACAAACAGGCAATTTCATTTGGTTTTAACTTAGTATTAAGGTTATTCTGAGTATATATATTTTTTTCTAAGTCTAAAATGCTACCTAAATACGATAGTTTTTTTAGTAGATTTATTTTTACTTTTTTTTTTTTCCTAATGACAGATATTGGCTTAAGATTCACCTCACCTTAATACTGATTAATTATGCCGGTCTAGCTATACTTAGCTCCATATATATTTCATTGTTGAAATGAAAAACTTACAAGAACCTAGAAAGTTTCTACATATTCTTCCTATATTTTGTTACCAAAATGATACATCTCATTTCCCAGTGGTATACAAATATGTTTACAAAATTGCCTCAGTTGTGGGGAAAATATAACACTTTAATTAACTGGCCTATTTGCTCTATACTTGTCAATTGAAATTTTATGCAAAAGTTATAGATTAAAACCCAAACCTGTAATAGTGGCGATGGTTGCACAACAATATGAATATACTTAATTCTACTTAATTGTGCTCTTTAAAATGGTTAAAGTAGTAAGTTTTATATTATGTATATTTTACCACAATAAAATTTAGAAAAAGGAAGAGGCGGCATTTTTGGATAACCATAAGACAGTTTGAGGGCCCAGTTTGGCTGGGGTGGGTCAGAGGATCAGCCTGGTAAATAAATGCTGCCTACCTCTCATTTTTACCTAGGTCATATGAAATCTGACTGAATTTGAAAGCTGAGTAAAATCACAGTTTTGGATATTGTTGCCACGGATCCAGTTCAGTTTTCCCATTTCTAAATGAAAAGTTTTAATTGGAGCACACAATTAAAATTCATGTTGTTCTACAAGAACAGAAGACTTCACACATCTATAGTACTTGACTGTATAGTCTTTCCCACTGAGCATAGTTAAGCTGGTTATTCTGACAGGAGCTTTTATCTAATCAAGTGAAAAGTGCACAGTAGGTATTAGCAGTAGTTTTCAATTGTACAGTCATACTTTATTGGGGCAGGTAAATGGTCTCATTGAATTAAATTGTATTTGCCCTAATGGAACTTGATGTCAAAACTGTTAATTGAGGGAAAAAAGGAATTGCTACCTAATTCCACAAGAACAAATTAGACCTCCTGAAGTACCCATGAAAGCAAAATGGAAAAATATTATAAATTTAACCATCTCAGTAGAATTTTTTCTTTTTTAAAAATATTTAATTAGTTTCAAGTATGCAGTACATTGGTTAGACAGCTATATAGTTCATAAAACACTTCTCCCAGTTGCTCCCTCCCTCTCCTGGCCCTCCACTTAGCCATCATATTAATGCTAACTGCATTCCCTCTGCTGTGCTCCCCATCCCAGTGCCCAGCTGTCAACTACTAATTTATACTTCTTTAACACTTCACCCTATTCTCCCAGCCCCCACACCCTCTCTCCTCTGTCCATCACCAAATTGTCCATTATATTTGTGAGTCTGTTTTTGATTTTTGTTCCTTAGATACTGCATATAAGTGAAATCATATAGTATTTATCTTTCTCTGTGTGACTTATTTCAGTCAGCATAATAATCTCTAGGTCCAACCATGTCTTTGCAAATGGTAGGATTTCATTTTTTTTATTGGCTGAGTAATATTCCATTGTATATATGAACCATAATTTGTTTATCCAGTCATCTGTTGATGGGCATTTACGTTGCTTCCATATCTTGGCTATTATAAATTGTGCTGCCACGAATATTGGAGTACATAGATCTTTACGATAGAATTTTTTCTTAACATAAGCATCCCAGACTTGACGCTTCTAGATTTCAAATATAATGAATATAATTCCAAAAAGAAAAACCAGTTGTACCTATAATGGAAACACGTAGGCCCAAATTTATCATATCATTATCCTAAAACAATTTATCCTAAGTCTTCATTTCTTCTTCCCTTTACACTCTTTAACTTAATAATCTTTTCTTATACTTTACCAGAAAGAGAAATGGGTGGGGTTTTTTTCTTTCAGTTGAAAATTGAATGAGACTATATGTGAAATCACTTGTATAATACTTTAGTTTCCCAAGTTCAAGAGGTTAAAAGGTTAATGTTGAAATGGAGAAAACACTGAATTTTACATATTTCTGTGCTAACCACTCCTTAAGGAATTATTAGGTCTTATAAAACAAAAGAAGCTTGAGGGTTGTCTCCTTGCATTCTGGTTCATTAGAGAAGATGAAGAATTACTAGAAGGTGGAGGAAATTACATGAAAACAAAATTCGGAAAATACAAGATTCTACAGACAAATACAAGGAAAAACAGAAAAAACTACTGGAAATGTATTGGTGGCTTTGTTTCCTTAGTCTTTTAATGTAGAAAGAGGTTCTATGATATACTGTAGTAGGCTCATCCCATTAAGTGAGAGCATCAGTGGAGAGGAGGCTGGGATCATAAAGATAATGTCATTTTCTCTTTTAATTTACAGAAGTTGCTGGGTGTGTTTTGCCACTGATGAAGATGATAGAACAGCCGAATGGGTGAGACCATGCAGGTGCAGAGGATCTACAAAATGGGTTCACCAGGCTTGTCTACAGCGCTGGGTGGATGAAAAACAAAGAGGAAACAGTACAGCCAGAGTGGCATGTCCTCAGTGCAATGCTGAATACTTAATAGTTTTTCCAAAGTTAGGTAAGAAGATCCTTAAAAACAACACAGATATATGTGATGTCATTATACAAAACTATGATCTCGGGTTTATTTTAAAGTGACCCATCTCTTTGCTTTTGTGAATTTCTCTATTCTCTTTCTGTTGTTTCCTCTCTGTTTTGCTAACAGTTTATATTATCCTTAATATAACCCCAGATCCATCTATATGTCTGTGCATTAAATGTTTTCATTTGGTTGAGTAGATAAAGAATTTGGACCTCTAAAACCACTAACCATGTGGATAAAATCAAATAACAAGGCTATAATAAAAAGCCGACTAAAGAGCCTCGATCTCTGGAGACCATTGGTGTAGGAAAAAGAAAACAATAGTGTGTTCTTTCTAATACTTAATTCTTCTATTAAGAAATAAAAGTAGGGAAATTAAAGCTTCAATAAAAGAGAGCATTATACTCATCTTTGGAATCCCAATTTATGTGGTTTTCTTTCATGAAAACTGCTTTCCTTTTTCTGCAAGTTAGCAGGCAAGGAACAACCAAAGGTCTTTAAGAATGGGACTAGCATTTTTTAAAAAGTATAGTAGACTGTTTAAAGGAAGCTGTAACTAAAGCTGACATTTAGTTAAAATGTTCCAGTGCAGCTATGTGGTTATGACCTGGTGTCTTTCTCTTTGTTTGGTATTTATGCCATGCCAGTTGTTAAACATTTTTAATATCACCCTTGGCTATAATCAAGAGGTATATGAAAATAGTTTGGATTCTGGAAGGTCAGAAGGAAAGAATGACTTTTGGCAGGGAGTAGGGTTCAAGAAGAAACTGGAAATAATTTTATTAGATGTGTTGTTTTTTTTCTAGATGCTATACATATTGAAAACAGACCCATTTGTTTAATGAGGCAACATAAATGCAGATAATGAAGTGCTTTTATAATGTGAGAAGGTAATAAGAGCAAACAAAAATTCCATGGTTGTCTGTATTTCTCTAGCATCAGGCATAGGAAGAAATGATAGCTTCCTATCAAAGGAAAGTAGCATAATATAGAAAGTAGTATTTCTCACACGTTTAGAATTTGTGGACCACATGATAGGTCTTCATGTACACCACTAATTTTAGATAAACTCAGGAATAATTCAAAATGTTTTATTGTAATATCAAAGCAGTATTTTAAAATAATTTAAACATTAGGAAAAACAATTACTGCTGCAATCTTTCACCATATTGATACCTGGTTCACTAAAGTCAAAGTTACAGTTTTGTATTTAACTTTCTTTTCCTACTCTTGAGTTCTAAATTTAGATAATCTCAGTTTTCAACTGTAGGTTGTTGGGAATAACAGCAAGTATAGGATGATTACATTAGATATTTTAGATATTCAGATGTGTGGAAACAAAAATTATTGCAAGAATTCTCACTGAAAACTACATAAAACGTTTGATGAGGCATTAAGTTGACAATGTATGGCACTCAACAGTGAAGTTGAATATTTCAGTTTGGAGGATGGCAGTGGGTAAATCTGCCCTTTGGTTTTTTTCCAATTTTAGGAAATATATTGTTAGGTCTGTGTGGTAATTGAATGCTGTTTTTAAGTATATCTAATAATATACTGATTTCTTTCTACAACAAGGAAGGAAAATGGCTAGATGTTGGAAAAGTCAAACTTTTTTGTTAAGCCATTTGCATCATGATTTGGTCTTCATATTTTATCCTTAAGAATTATTATTTCACCTTCAAATGCTAGATCATGTTATTCATTATACCGTATGTCATGGAGATCTGCCACTTGAGTAAGCCACAGATAATCATCGAATTTTTTTATTGACCTTATCAGTGTCATGAAAAAATTTTTTATCCTTTATTTTAATAGTTTTTGTTAGCATTTTTCCTCCTGACAAGATAGAAAAGCGAAGTCTTTTATTTGCTTCTTTCTTGATATAACATGCTAAAGATAACTGCTCAGGGGCTGCAGTTTGAATTATATTCACAATTTTCCATGCAGCTTTTAACACTGACTCAAGAATAGAAGGCTTATTGTCAAATGCCAGCTGTTGTCTGTAAATGAAGCCATGTGTGAATCGGCTTTCAGGTACCATACTTTTCCTTGCTATGTACGTGGCTAATGATATTGGCCATACTAATCCCAGTATACCTTTTCAAGTCAAGGTTTAAAAATAATTGTTAAAAGAAAATCTATTCTCTATAGCATGTTTTCATCATTAATAAGAATTTAATGTTGCCTGTATTTTTTGATTTCTATATCGTATGATGTATATGCCATGAGTTGATTCATATTCTGAACACTAGTAATTTCATGCAGGCATAAAACAAAGTATTTAAGGGCATACATCTTAATAATAATTGTTCTTTTTCACTAGTACCAAACATATTATTTAATGTCCAGTAGAATTTTGGACATTAAAAAATGATAGAATTTTGCCTGTAGATTGTTTTGTTTCTCTCTGAGCATATTTGTCATTAATTTTGAAGCTATAGTTAAACCTGTTTTTGTTAAAATAAAGATCTTTTGACTGCATTTTTTAAATCTTTGCTTTTAATGACAAAATTCATATTGCAAGCTTTCATTGATTTACTAGAGTAGTTGAAAATTGCATGAATAGTCTACAGCCATGCTGCTACTACCCTGAACGTGCCTGATCTCGTCTTATCTCTGAAGCTAAGCAGGGTCGGGCCTGGTTAGTACTTGGATGGGAGACCACCTAGGAAGACCAGCTGCTGTAGGTGTAAAAAAAAAAAGAAAATTGTATGAATGCTTCAGTGGCTTTTTATCCCTATTTTATAATGTTTCACTCCCTGTTTAATGATGTATTAAAGTAAAATGGAAACAAGGAGGTCTCCCAGTTCAAAGTAATCACTCCTTATTTGTCACAGCCCATTCTAAGATCACACTATTTCACTTTAAGATGATACTTTTATCATTTGTGGCATTCTGAGTTAAATGTGTTTTACTTTTATTTTTCAATGAATACTTTGGAGGCATTGACTCATTTTCCTAAAATTGAGATTTAACACATGATAGAACAACAAAATATGTATTTAACCAATGTTAACAACTCACATAATGTAAAAATTTGTTAGCTGAAACAAACACTCCCCTCTTAACTATCCTTGTAGAGGATGTGTGACCCTGGGAACATAACAATTAACCTAAAAGAATTTTCTTAAGTCACAACAATCTTACTTTTCAAATTTGTGAAACATGATCAAAATTTTTATCCTTTTTTCATCAAATTGTCTTTAGACTTGTTAATAGATTGCCAGGGACTACCATTGGTCTCCAAATGACACTTAAGAAACACTAGCTAGAAGAAGAAATAAAAGACCTGAAAAAACAGAGAAAGGAAGAGGTGATGGTTAACATCCTGTGGGATGATCTCTGTGTAGCAGGTATTAAAAAAAGTTTTCATGTTGGTTTAGCCTCAGTCTAGCTGGCTAGCCAGCCAAGTGTGAATTTACTTAGTGGTGGCTGGAATGGAGGGATGGTGGAAAGTGTGTTCTTAATTGTTGATGAGGAAGTATATCGTGCTCTGTTATGAAGAACTTAGAGGACTCGTTAGATTTTCATTTCTCTCTATTTGCCACCTATGTTAGGGTTTGCTTTCTTCTAATTAGTTTGACAAGTTGTATATGTGCAGCTATGTACTTAAAAACTACTCAGTATGGTCTGAGGACCAGCAACATTGGAATCTTCTAAGAGCTGTTAGTAATGAAGAAACTTAGTCCCTTCCCCTACCCACCCCCAGTTGTAATTAATCAAAATTACGTTTTTATGAAATCATCAGATAATTTATAGCATGATGCTTGAATTTAAGCATTGCTTTGAAGTATGAAGGGAATACCAACAGGAAAAAGTTTGTCTTTCATTAAAAATAAATCCTTTTCATGATGTTTAAGATCAGGTAGTAACTTTTTTTAGCTAAATATAAGAATTTGGAGGAAAATATCTTAAAGGCAGAGTTCTTGATTCCCAAGGGGAACAGAGGCTGATTCACATTTCATTTTTTTTAATGATGTTTTGTAGTTTTCAGTGTTCAGATCTCTTCTTTTATTAAATTTATTCCTAAGTATTTCATTCTTTTTGATGCTATTTTAAATGGAATTGTTTTCTTAATTGTATTTTCAGATCGTTGTGAGTATATAGAATACAGTTGATTTTTGTGTTTTGATCTTGTATCCTGCAACCTTGCTGAACTCGTTTAATAGTTAATAGTTTTTTAGTGGATTGCTTAGGATTTCCTGTATACAGGATTATGTCATTTGCAAACAGTTCTCTTCCAAACTAGATGCTTTTATTTCTCTGGCTACAACTTCCAATACAGTGTTAACTAGAAGTGGTGAGAAGAGACATCCTTGTCTTGTTTTTGAACTTAAGAGAAAAACAATATTTCACCATTAAATATATATCTCTGGGTTTGTTTTCTTATAGATAATCTTTATCAGGTTGAGGATGTTCCCTTCTGGTTGAGAGTTTTTACCATGAAAGGGTGTTGGATTTTGTCAAATGCTTTTTCTGCTTCTGTTGAGATGATCATGTGGTTTTTGTCCTCTATTCTATTAATATAGTATGTTACATTAATTTTTGTAGGTTAAACCAATTTTGCATTCCTGAGATAAATTCCTCTTTGTCACGGTATAATACATTTTAGATGTCGTTGGATTTGGTTTGGTAGTATTTTGTCGAGGAATTTTTTGTCTATAGTCATAATGGATATTGGTCTGTAGTTTTCATGTGATATCTTTCACTGGTTGTGGTAGTGGACTAATATTGGCCTCACGGAACAAGTTTGGAAGTGATCTCATATTTTGGGGGAAGAGTTTGTGAAGGATTGGTGTTAATTCTTTAAATATTTGGTGACATTGGAGCTGCCTGGTCCTAGGCTTTTTTTTATAGGAAGTTTTTGATTACTAGTTTAATCTTTTACTTGTTATAGGTCTGTTCAGGTTTTCTATCTCTTCTCGAGTCAGTTTCACTAGTTTGTGTCTTTCTAGGAACTTGTCCATTTTATCTAGAGTATCTAATTTGTTAGCATATAATTATTCATAGTATTCCTTTATAATCCTTTTTATTTTTGTAAGATTGGTATTAATGTCCCCTCTTCGATTCATGATTTTAGTAATTTGAATCTTCTCTCCTTTTTCTTGCTCAGTCTAAAGATTTGTCAATTTTATTCATCAAAACCCAACTTTTGATTTCATTGATTTTGCTCAATTTTTTCATTTTCTATTTTATTTATTTCTATTCTAGTCTTTATTCTTTCCTTAGGCTTGGTTTGGGTTTAGTTTGCTTTTCTTTTTCTTGTTGTTTAAGGTGGAGGTTTAGGTAATTGGTTTGAGGGTTTGGTTTTTTTTTTAATAGATTTTTTTTTAGAACAGTTTTAGGTTCACAGCAAATTGAGAGGAAGGTACAGATATCCAATATACTCTCTGCCTCTTCACATGCATAGCCTCCTCCATTATCAACATCTTTCACTAGAGTGATATGTTTGTTATAATTGGTGAACCTATATTGATACATCATTATTACCCTAAGTCCATAGTTTACTATTGGGTTCACTCTTGGTGTTGTACATTCTATGGTTTGGGGCAAATGCGTAATGACATATATCCACCTTTATAGTATAACATATATAGTATTTTCACTGCACTAAAAATTCTAACCCCAGGTAACCACTGATGTTTTTGACCTTTTTCAAAATGTCATGTGGTTGGAATTATACAGTATATAGCCTTTTCAGATTGACTTCTTCCACTTAGTAATATATATTTAAAATTTCTCCATGTTTTGATAGTTCATTTCTTTTTAGCACTGAAAAATATTCCATTATCTTAACGTACCACAATTTATCCATTCACCTACCGAAGGACAGCTTGGTTGTTTCCAAGTTTTGGCAATTGCGAAATAAAGCTGCAGTAAATATCTGTATGCAGGTTTTTGTGTGGACATAAGTTTTCAACTTATTTAGGTAAATACCAGGAAGGGTGATTGCTGGATCATATGGTAAGAGTATGTCTAGTTTTGTAAGAAGCCGCCAGACTGTCTTTCAAAGTAGCTGAACATTTTGTATTCCCATCAGCAATGAGTTCCTGTTACTTCATAGCCTTATTAGTATCTAGTGTTGTCAGTGTTTTGGATTTTAGCCATTCTAATAGGTGTTTAGTGATATCTCATTGTTTAAATTTACAGTTGTTTAATAACATGATGTTAAACACCTTTTCATATACTTATTTGCAGTCTTCTGTGGTCTTTGATGTGGTGTCTGTTAAGTCTTTTGATCACTTTTTAAATCAGATTATTTTCTTGTTGAGTTTTCAGTGTTCTTTGTATATTTTTGGGTAACAATCCTTTATCAGGTATGTCTTTTGCAAATATTTTCTCTCAGTCTGTAGCTTGTCTTCTCATTCTCTTGATCTTTTTAAGCGTCGGTATGTGACCATGCAACTTTAGGGAACGTCTGTGTTTAAAAAGGTTTCAGTGCATCGAGGCAGTTATGAAAAGATTTACTTTACTTTATCAGGCACACATTCGGCTTAGGATCAGGTTCTATCTAAAAATATTGACCAGTAACCAAAAGTGTTCCAAGTGGCTATTCTGATTCTGATTCATAGTTTCGTTGTTGTTTTTTTTTAAGTATATATGGAAAGAGTAAATATTTTTCTGAATTTAATGTAAGCTTCAGTCTTCACTTTCCAAATACCTGATTTATAGTTTTGACTCCTTCACATATTTGCCTTTTCAATTTTGAGATTTGTCAATTTTGCCTTCAAAACATCATTTTTTAAATTGTAAAAAGTATTCGATATATGCAGAAATAAAAAGCATTTTGAAATTGAGGTCAGTGTACTTCTCTTTGGAATAAGTTTAACTAAATGAATCTGGCACTCTTGAATAGGAATGTGATAAATAAATAAAAAGAATTTACTCTTTATGCTTGGATTTGGGGTAGATTCCAATCCATCATTGCCCTGGCACATGTCAGTTGCTATATAAAAAGTCAAATACAATGTCAAATCTAAAGCCTCAAAGGAAAGAGTTCTGTTCCCAAGAGAACAGGGATAGCTTAACAATGTAAAACTTTATCTAGAGTAACATCGGGGGCCTTAAATTAGTACTATAAAACAATATAATGAGGATTTACAGGAAGACCTGGAAGTTCCTTCTAATATATATAAATAGAATCATGGAAGCTTTTTGCATTACCTTTTTTTTATGGCCTTATAGCTTTAATAAGCCAAATGAAAACAATCAAGTCCAAATCCTATCCTTTATCTCAAGATAAAATCTATTTATTTTCAAGGTAAAGTTTTGTGAGTACATACTTCTTAAGCCACATTTAAGGAAATCATCTCTCAACTAATGTTGGATGTGTCTCTCTTTATCTTGTACATGAAAAACTCCTACAGATTTAATATCGGCATTCATTATCTAGTCAAACCCTGCACATGCTCTTCAAACCAATCAAATTTGAGATCCTCAGCATTTTCTGACAAAATTAAGTGTGGAATTAGCAGATTCAGTGAAGACGTTTTTTACTTACTCACATTGGCTCCATTTGGATTGGATTTAGAAGATGGGGAAGTATAGACGTTTCTTGACCTGAGTCTCTTTTATCAGTAGAGATTTAGAAGGGAGAACACAATCAGAAAGAGACTGGCTGTTGACTCCAGAGCACTGCCACTTGGTGGTGGTGTGTGCTGGACTTGGGATAGTCGAGGTATTTGGGTGGGATTACTTGAAGGTGTTACAGCAGTTGTTTGGTTTGGATAAATCTATGAGGGTAATAGCATCAGAAGCAGCAACCCTACCCAGTCCAAGCCTGGCTACCATCACGCTGCTCATCTCTGTCAGTGCTCGGCATATATCACTGGTTGCTGAGTGTGCAAAGAACCGCTGGCTCTGGGCAGGTGCAGGCAGGGTAGCTCTTAATTCTTTTTTTTAATGTCATTTATAGCTACAAATGTCTAAGGACTGCTTAGATTTTTTCTTTGAACTGTTGATTATTTAGGAGTGTGTCGTCTAATTTTCAAATATTTGTCAATTTCCCAAATGTCCTTTTGTTACTGATTTCTAATTTCATTCCATTGTAGTCAACGAACATACTTGGATTTTTGCCCTTTTAAATGTTTTAAGGTTTGTTTTATAGTCTAACATGGTTTATCCTGGTGAATGTTCCATGTGCACTTGAGAAGAACATATATTCTACTGTTACTGGGTGACAGCTATAAATATCTAGCTGGTTCATAGTATTTTTAAGTCTTCTATTTCCTTGTGGATCTTTTACCTATCCTTCATTGAAAGTGAGATATTGAAGTATCCAACTATTGTTGAATTATCTATTTCTCCAATTCTTTCCATTTTTGATTCATTTATTTTGGACTCTGTTGTTAAGTGCATATTTGTTCCTAATTCTATCTTCCTGATGGATTGTCCCTTTTACCATTATACTTTCTTTGTTTCTGGTAACAATTTTTGTCTTAAAGTTGATTTTAACATTTATTAGTTTATGCATTCCCGCTCTCTTATGTCTTAATAAGTTAGTAGTAAATTCTTAGATTACTTTCAAGTTAAATATTACAGTTTTGTTATTTTTTTTATTGTTCTCAACTAAACATTAATTTAAACATATATAGAGTCACCCTCAAAAAGTGGTTGAAAATGTTAGGTGGAATGTAAAGCTTAAAAAAGAATTCACTAGGGATGATAAGGGATGATTCTAGAAACTTTTCCTAGGGAATCTAGCAAATAAAATTAATAGTTGTTACAATTTTATTTTATTTTACAATATTGCTAATAATATTAACAGTAATGTCAATAGTGGTTATTTACTACAAAGGCCCCTACTCTTTGCCAGACACTATGCTGGTCACTTTACTTCTTTTACTTAAGTCTCTTAAAAGCATAGTAGATACTGTCCTTATTTTACAGATAAGGAAACCAGACTCAGCAGATTTATTTAATGGAAGCCCATGGGCTTCTACCAAAAAAATGAAGGAGCTAGTATCTTAAATTGCTGAATTTCTTGTTACTGTCACTCAGTGAGTCAGCTACCAGGCTACATGTGGATAAGAAGTGGTTTTATGTACCAAAGAGAGTAACTAGGAGCTTGCACTAACAAATGATCTATTCTCTTTTTTCTTTGTCTTGATATTTGCCCTGCTGGAAATGGAAAGGAATAACAAATACATGAAAGAAAAGATGCAGCAACTGCAATGTCTCATAGGCAGTATTTTAACTCTTTTAAATGTTTAGGTTTACTTGATATGTTTTCTCTCCATATAATACATTCACATGGACCAAAATTCAAACATACTGAATACAATAAAGTATTCAGTGAAAATTATTTTTACCATGTCTGCCAGCCATGATGCCAAGTAAGTTTCCTTACTTGGAAGCAACCATTGTTACAAGTCTCTGGTGATTCATTCCAGGATTCATCTCTCTTCCCCCTCCCCCTAGCCCTGTCCCTCCACACACACACACACACACACACGCACGCACGCACACGCACACATACACCACCACCACCACCACCACTACCCCCCCTTCACCACCCCTCCAAACATTAGGGTAGAGTTAAAGGAACAAACAAAGGACCGGGAAATACCCAAGGGTCGGCAACTATGGGAAACCATTTTTATTTCTAGGCCTGAAAAAGTACAAAGGAAGGGAGCTGTTGACAGGACTTGATAAGAGCCATAGCAGAGAGTGAGAGGCTATTTAACAGGACCTGTGATTTTAGAGAGAAATGCAAACTGCCTACAGTAAAGGAGCCGGGAAAAAATTCCTTTAATACTTTTCCTACCCTCTGATTTTTTAGCCAATCCACCCATTGTTTGAACACATCAGAAACTAGAAGGCAAGATTGCCTGGGGGATGCTATTTGTTTGGTCAGCCTCCCAATGCACAAAGCAAGGTGTAGAAAGATAAGGAATAAACCCAGAGAAGCAAACAGAATATTGAGCACAATCAATCAGGTTATATATCAATATATTCTAGACTAGTATACTATACATCCTGTCCTATACTAGCTTTTTTTCTTAGCAATATATGGTAAATAATATTTTATATTAGTATATAAAGAGCTTTTTTTTTTTTTTAACAGTTACATAGTATTCTGTGACATAGATTTATGGTTATTTATATAACCACTTTTCTGTTGATGGACATTTAGGCAGTTTCTAATCTTTTACTAGTACAAGCAGGCCTGTTATAAACAAATATGTAAGATAATTGCATCTTTACAAATTTATCTACATGATAAACGACTAGAGTGGAATTGCTGGGTCAGAGGGTATATGCATTTATCACATTAATAGATATCATCAAATTGGTTTTTGTAGAGATTATACCTATTTAATCTTCCCAACAGTGTATTGGAGTGCCTGCTTTTCCATTGCCTTTACTAACACGCTGCTGTTAATATACAGAACTAATTATATCTGCTGCCTTAACATTGATCAAAGCTCAGCAGAATGTTCACTTAGTTATTTTTTCTTTTATTATGAACTGTTTCATTGGTTGAAAAAGAATATGTTGTATCTAAATATGAAGAATAAAGACTAATAAACTATCACCCATTTACCTAACCCTCAATTTTAGAAATAAAATATTCTGAGTTCAACTTTTAAACATTAAGTAATGACTATTTTATCATAATAATGCTTTTATTTGGTCTTAAACTTGTATATAACATAGACAGACAGTATAGAATAGATATAAAATAGCTACACCAGCTTTTTTTTTAATCAACTTTTAAGATAGTTTTTGATTTACGGAAAGATTGCAAAGATACTACAGAGCATTCCCATATATTCCACATCCAGTTTCCTCCATTATTATCATCTTATATTTGTATGGTACATTTGTTATAATTAATGAACAAATATTGATACATTATTATTAACTAAAGCTCATACATTATTCAGATTTTTAAAATTTTTTACCTAATGTCTTTATTCTGTTTCAGGATCCTATCCAACATACTTATCCAGGATATATTTAGTCCTGTCTCCTGAGGCTCCTCTTGGCTTTAACAGTTTCTCAGACTTTCCTTGTTTTTGATGACTTTGACAGTTTTGAGGAGTACTGATTGGATGTTTTATAGAATGTCTGTCTATTGAGATTTGTCAGATATTTTCCCCTTTATCTCTTGGGATCAGGAGTTTGGGGGAGCAAAACCAAAGTGAAGTACCATTTACCACATCATATCAGAGGTATCTACTGTCAGCATTACTTATCACTGGTGATACTGACCTTGATCATCTGGCTAAGGTAGTGTTTGTCAAGTTTATCCACTGTAAAATTACTCTTCCCTCCCTCCCCCCACCTCCGCTTTTATACCAACTTTTTAGAAATGTTATTGTTGCATTTGTCTTATTCAGCTTTTATCATCCTTTTTTCAGTTTTTCTGAGTTCTTTTTTTACATGCATTGTGATAATGATATAGTTGGGGGTTCACTATCAAATTTTTTTTGCATTCTATTTGTCCCACTTCCTGCCCTTTCTCCTCCTCCCCCACCTTTTCTTGCCCCTCTTTTGGATTGAAGAGTTTTTCCTCTGATACTGTATTTTCCCTTGTGCTAGTTTTTAAGTTTTATACTTTAACTGTCCGTCCTTGAAAAGTCATAGCTTTTATCTCTTCAAATATTGCTTCTCCCCTACTCTCTCCATTCTCATCCTTTATAACTCTGATTAGAGTTATGGTAGATGTTTTAATTTTATCTTTCATGTCTCTTCACTTTTATGTTTTTCATCTTTCGGTGTCTCTGTGCTGCAGCATTATGATTTCTTTTTAAATGTTACCTAGTTCTCAAATTCTTTTTTCAGCAATGTCAATCTGCAGTTTGGGTTTTTTTTCCTATAAGTTATAGTTGTTTCTTAAATGTGCCTGATCGTTTTTATAGTCTCTTGCTTCTTGTTCATTTATAAATTATCTTATATTTTATTACATATTTTTTGTGATCAGACTGGTAGTTTTATTATCTAAAGTCTTTTGTAGCCTAAATTTGTTGTTTTTCTTCTTGCTCTTATAATGCTTTATTTCTCTTGAGTGTGGGGATTGTGTTCATATTTGTTAGGCTGTGGCTATCCTGGAGGTGAAGGAACTACAGAAAGGATTTGCATGTGCTGTTGGTAGATGCCAAGGGATGCTACCAATCTGGAATCACTTTAATCTCTGGGCTTGGGATTTCTCTTATAGCATAAACAGATTTCTAATCTGAAATCAGCATACCAGTTAACTGTGATTACAAATTCTTAGAGGAGACTGTCCTCCTCATCCTTCTTGACGATAAGACGGTTTTATTTGTTGCCTCACTTTGTTGTCATGTGGATTTTTTTTCCTAGCTTACCCTTTCATTCAGCGTTTATATAACCCTTTTGAGTGTCTCAGTGTCAGCTTTGTATGGATCCAAGACCTAATATGACTTGTAAAACCCAATATTTTAGTTTTTCCCCTTGTAATTTTTTCATTGAAGAAAAAAATCTTTTGTCATCATAAGATTTTTCTGAATTTTATTACACCACAAGAATACTTAGGTAATATGTTGCTCTATGCCCTACATATCTTACAAACTGGTGATTAGATATCATTAGTGAGATTATGTATGATTTTTTAGCAATATTCTGTACATGGTTCTGTGTACTTACTACATCACAACATGAGGCATATAATGTGTACTTGTCATTCTAAGAGAAGACATTATAATTGACACCTCAGAAATACAAAAGATGATAAAAGACTTCTATGAACAATTGTACACTAACAAATTGGACCACCTAAAGGTAAAGGATAAATTCCTGGAAACATAGCATCTACCAAGACTAAATCATGAAGAAATAGAAAATGTGAACAGACCAATAACAAATAAGGAGATCATAGAACTCCCAACAAAGAAAAGCCTAGGACCGGACAGTTTCACTGGTGAATTCTACCAAACTTTTAAGGAAGATTAAATGCCAGTTCTTCTCAAACTTCCAAAACAATTGAAGAGGAGAGAATACTGCTGAACTCATTTTACCAGGCCAGCATTACCCTCTTACCAAAGCCATATAAAGGATACAAGAACTCTACAAGCCAATATCCTTGATAAATATAAATGCAGAAATTATCAACAAAATACTAGCAAACCAAATTCAGCAGCAAATTAAAAGGATCATAATCAGGTGGGATTTATCCCTGGGGTGCAAGGATGGTTTAACATCTGCAGGTCAACCACATTAATAGAATGAAAGATGAAAATTATATGATCATCTCAATAGATGCAGAAAAAGCAGCTCTTAACAAATTGGATATAGGAGGAACACTTCAACATACATGACAAACCCACGGTTAACATCACACTCAATGGTGAAAGGTTGAAAGCTTTCCCACAAAGGTCAAGAACAAGACTTAAGGTCATCTATTCTCACCACTCTTATTCAACATAATACTGAAGTTCTAGCCAGAGCAATGGGGCACGAAAAAGATATAAAAGGCATCCAAATCAGAAAGAAGTAAAATTACTTTTCTTTACAGATGATATGATCTTATGTATAGAAAATCCTAAAGACTCACCAAAAAACTGTTAGAAGTAACCAAATCAGTAAATTTAAGACCTGAAACTGTAAAACTTCTAAAAGAAAAAACAGGAAAATCTCTTTGACATTGATCTTATTAACGATTTTTTTGGGTATATACCAGAAGTGCAAGCAACAAAAGCAAAAATAAACAAGTGGGACTACATAAAACTGAAAAGCTTCTACATAACAAAAGAAACATTCAGCAAAATGAAAAGGCAACCTATGGAATAGGAGGAAATATTTGGAAACCATCTGTGGAACTCCGATAACTCAATAGTAAAAAAACCCAATCCGATTAAAAATGAGCAAAGGATTTAAATAGACATTTTTCCAGAGAAGACATACAGATGGCCAGTCAATGCATGAAAAGATGCTCAACATCACTGATCGTCAGGAAAATGCAAATCAAAGCCACATTGAGATATCATACATGTTAGAATGGCTATTATTAAAAAGACAAGCAACAACAAGTGTTGGCAAGGCTGTGGATAAAAGGGAACACTTGTGTAATGTTTGTGGGAATATAAATTGGTACAGTTACAATGGGAAATAGTATAGAGAGTTCTCAAAAAAATTAGAAATAGAACTATAATATGATCTAGCAATTCCACTTCTGGGTAAATATCCAAAAACAAAAACAATGGAATCACTCACTGTCTCTAAGAGAAACTTGTACCCACATATTCACTACAGCATCATTTGCAATAGCCAAGACTTGGAAACAACTTAAGTGTGCAGCAAACGGGTGAATAGGTAAAGAAAATATGATACACACACATTGGAAAATCATTACGTTTAAAATATTATTGCTAAAAATAAGAAATCCTGCCTTTTGCAACAACATGCGTGGATCTTAAGGGCATTATGCTAAGTGAAATAAGTCACAGAAAGACAGTGTGTTCTCACACATATATGGAATCTAAAATAGCCAAACTCATAGAAATAGAATGGTAATTGGCAGGAATTGGGGGTTGGGGGTATTGGGAGACATTGGTCAAAGGGTACAAACTTCCATCTAAAAAATGAATACGTTCTGGGGATCTAATGTACAGTATGGTGACTATAATTAACAGTACTGTATCATATACATGAAAATTAAGAGAATAGTCTACAGCCATGCCACCCTGAACATGCCCAATCCTGTCTGATCTCGGAAGCTAAGCAGGGTTGGGCCTAGTTAGTACTTGGATGGGAAGACCACCTAGGAAGACTGGGTGCTGTAGGCATTAAAAAAAAAAAAGAATAGATCTTAAGTGTTATCACCACAAAAATGGTAATACTGTAAGAGGATTGAGGTGTTAACCTTATTGTGGTCATCATTTCTCAATGTATGTGTATGTCAAATCATCACATTATACACCTTAAACTTACATGTTATTTTCGATAATATCAATAAAATTTGGAAAAAAAAATGTGTAGTTGTCTAAGGTAAGACTGACCAACGGATACAGATGTTATCAGCCCGAAGTATCCAGTACAGTTCCCTATCAGTTTTCAGCTATTGGTTTTAGCAGAGATTGATTATTTTCATTCATTGCCTCTAGATCTATTATTAAGTGGTACAGAAGAATTACATTGCAGTTCTTTCTGCATTAGCTTAGAATATTCATGTTAAGATGAACCAAGAAGGGATTTCTGAGTGAAGGGTGAATCACACATATACTTTTGCTGGATATTGCCATATTCCCCTTCATAGATACTATACCTTTGTATATCCACTTGCAATAGATGAGTGTGCCTGTTTGCTCACAGCTTTGCCAATAGAATGTTTACAAACTAAAATTTTAGCTGTTAGGTATGAAAAGATATAGTTTTAATTTACATTTCTTAATGAGTGAGGTGGCTAAACTATTGTAAAGCAAGTAAGTGCTGTAGATTGAAAAGGAGTACTATAAGTATTAAATATATTTTTCCCAAAATAAAAAACATGGCTTCAATTTTATGGGAATTTTACATTTTTAAGCTGTTAGTTACTCTCTAAGAATAGTCTACATTGTTTTCCTCTAACCACATGGCCCTCTATTACTTATAGGAATTCAACCTGTTACTTTCTGACTGCTATCATAAATATATTGACTTATTTCACTATTTAAAAACTAGTATAGACTTAAGAATTCAAGTGCTTTCTTCATATTAATAAGGGTTTCTAGTAATATTTACACTGAGCCATCAGAAGAATTTATTTTTACTTGGCTTTATATCTAAGTTCCTATAGATGATCAAAATAAATTTATAAAGCAAAATCCTATTTCATAGTGATTCAGTCTTTGAATACCCTTCTGTTATCATTTTGTAGATAGACATCTCATTAGGTCGTCTTCAGCCTTCATTTATATACCCTCTTATGGGGCAAATGACTAGGATACCTTCAAAATAAGGTTTTCATGTGCTTATTGCTGGATCACTTCTGGTCTTATTCACTAAGATTTAAAAGTAGATTAATTTTAAGAAGTATCTTCAACAATGTGAGGCTTTCTGGGTACACACTATGTATAAATACAGACAGCTGAATTATAGGTCCAAAACATAATTGCAGAATCTTTTTTTAAAAAGGTAATTACTTATTCTAGATCTAAATTCTATACGTTTGTTTTCCTTTTCTCTTCATTCCCAGAATTTCTCAGAAAATTCCATGAATTTTCCTCCTCCTTGTCCGAAACCTTTTAAGCAAAAAGAATTACCTGAGAATTTCCTAAAACAGTCGTGTTTTTATATCAGAGATTTATACTATAAATTTTTCCTCAAACATATGTCTTGGATTTTATCTCCTATCCCAGAGTTCTATTGTGCTTAACTTATGTCATTTTTGGAAGCATAGTTGACATTGTGCTGTATTAAGAGCTTCATGTGCTTTGTTAATTTCTTGCAAAATGAGGTAGATATCTTCATTGAACAGATGCAGAAATTGAGGGCCAGAGACACCGATTAGTCCAAATTCACACAGCAGACCCTGCCTAATCCTTACCCATCTTGTTGTGTTGCCTTCTAAGGAGCCTAATAAGAGCTTCTCATATACGGGGGAAAAGAAAACAAAACACTGATGTCAGGTTGACTTTACTCGGGGTTATGGTTAACTGAATTTTATAACCCTTTGTTATTCTCTAAAAATAGTATTTCTTATTAATAAAAGTAATTATAGTCTCAGTGGAAAATCTGAAAAATATAGGTGTGTTTTAAGAAAATGTATAACAAATTCCTTAGCTTGTATGTACTGTTCATAATTAATATTGCCATCTGTTTTTATGTATTGATAATTGATGGTAGTGCTTTTTTCATCATATCTTAAATAAATTTTTCAGCTTTTTATTTTGAAATTCAAAGAATGTAATACCTTAAGCATGGTTTTCTCCAAAAGGCAGACAAATAAAACATTGTCTTTTCTCTAAGTTTTAATGTTTCTTGATACCTTCCTAACTTTCTTTTATGTTAAGCTACTCTAAACTGATACTGCTTTCCCTCTTATTGCTTTGGATACAGAATCGTATGAGTTCTATTCTGGTTTACTCTAATTTTTAATAATCTAAGATTAGTTTTCCTTAAAATCTTTTTCATTTTAGCATGTCTCACCAGAAACTTACTGCCTACTTAGTATGTCATGTTCTTCAAGGATCTGGTCAAAGTTTCTATCAGATAATCCCCATCTTACTAGTATACCAGCTTTTAAAAAATATATAAACTCTTTGAAAAAAGGCTTTTGGTTCCATTAAAAGGTCTTTTAACATTCCCCCTTTTCAGATCATAGACTTCAAGTCTAGGTTAAGATTCACTTCAGTTAATTAGTAAATACATACAATTTAAAAAAATCTTTGTATCCTTATAATCTCTATAATCTTTATTTAAAATTTCATTAACATATATCTGTATAGTTTGTACCATATTATCATACATTTGTTGACTTTGTCTTAAAATTTCTCAGTTGTTTAATATATATTTGTCCCTAATTAGCTTGTAGGCTCCATGGAGGCAGAGGCTAGTGTTTTAAATTTTATTTACTTTTGTTTCAATGCATAGTAAAATGTAATGTGTACAATGTAATGTGCTTAATAAGTACTTAGTAGTTGACCTTATAACCCACAAATATTCTTTGGGCTATTCTGTTCTTAGGGTAAATATAAGTTTTCCATTAGCACAAACTATGTAATCATAAAGAACTACTATGATGATCTTTAGTTACTATTCATACTAATACTCTTTGTATATACACATGAAGGAATGGTATTCATCTGCTCTCACTCTGGATCTTTTATTCTTCAAGGTTATTTCTTTGTTTTGAGGTGTTTTTAGTCAATTATTATTAGTTTGGTTATCTAAAAAACATATCCAAGAACATATCCTCCTCTGCTTACAATCTATTGACTTATTAAGCAGTGTAACTTACAGCCTGAGTTTGCAGGATGTTCTTACATAAAAATGGTAAAATCTCAACCTACAAGTAGAGCAAAGATGAAACTTACATAAGCTTGTCTGAGGCTTAGACCTAGCCTCCAAAGTCTAGTGTTACAGTGTTGAATGCAAGAGAAAGAATTAAAACTCTTTGCTATCCCATCAGGATTCCCACATACTTTTAACTCTTAATTGAGTCGGTTGTTAAATTATTTCATATCATCAATAAAATCCACATTCGTTGACTTGGGACCATATTAATATTTTTTAAAGTCCTTTTTAACAACAGATTGAGTCAAATATTTGCCACAGAGTGCTGCAGCTAGATTCTGTGCCATTATATTCTGGTGCTGTGTGGAACAGGCCAAAATGCCCCAGTGTACTGCCAAGTACCATGTGCTGAGATAGCTGTGGCCTAGAGAGTCCCTGAGAATGATGCCAGTCGTCATCAAAAAGCATTTTTTAAGCACCTATCTGTACATGGTTTTATCCTAGGCACTGTACAAAACGAATTAAACAGACATGGCCCCTGCCCCCTGGGAATTTTCAATCTAAGATGATGCTGAAATGGACAGACATAAAGGATATTGAGACAACCGAACAAACATTGAACAAGAACATAAAGTACTAACATTATGCACAAGCAAAGGGGTAAGTGCATTTTGTGGGATAGTATGTAAAGGAACCCTCTTGAGATATGAACAGGGTGGGGTAAAGCAATTAATTAACCTCTATCAGGTTAGGTTAATTTTCATTGGGAAGTTGGATTTTCATACAGACTTAACCAAAGTAGAGACAAGACATTCCAGAAATAGAGTGCAAAAAAAGAAGACTTGGAGCAAGAAGTTTAGAACTATATTGTTGGACTTTTGGTGGCCCCCAAAACTTGCAATTTTAGATGGTGCTGAATCTGAAAGTAGGGTTGATGTTTTGGCTTAGCAAGTTGGTATCTGAGTTGGGTCTAGGTTAAAACTAGTTCAGTATAAAGCAAAAAGCAAACCCCAAAACTGGAAACTTGAGTAGCTTCTGCAAGCAGTCTTATTTGCTTGTTAAATCTCCTTTACAAACCATTGGCAGCTTATCAGAAACCTTGGAATTCATGGGAGCTATTACCTTCTCAAGTTTTCTTATAAAGTACATATGTATACTCACTTGTGTTTTGTGTTAGAAACTATAGCATTCGTAACATAAAAATTATTTTTTAGGAACTGATCAGGAGTGTTTCTGCGGATACCTTTCTATTCTTGAGAAAGGTTTTAGGAATTCTGGATATTATTGTAAGCAGTGCTAGCAGATGTTGAACAATAAGTATTACCTGCCCTTCATTTATCTTCAAGACATTCCTTTAACACCATACATATATATAGGCTTGAATTTAAATCACAGCTGCAGCAAATCTACATTTGCAGTGTCTGCCAGAAAAAACAAATTACTTCTTTTTCAGTAGACATGAACTTAGGAGTTTCCCTGATAGTTCTCAGCTCACTGTTTGATGTCATTCAAATCTGAAATGTGAAAATTTGAATTTACCCAAAATATTAGTGTGTGGTTATTCCTTTTACAAAAACTTCTTTATTGTACAAAAGGATTCACAGTAGAATTCCTTTTCATTGCAAGCTTCCTTAGTGTCCTTTAAATTATTGGATTTACCAGGGGGAAGCGGGGAGGGGGGGAAAGTTAAAAAGTAAAACGTTAAAAATTAAAAAAATAAAAAATAAAGGGAAAAATGAAGATGTCAAATAAATAAATTATTAGATTTACAAAACATACAAAGCTTATTCAGTTGCCACCTATTGTATAAATACAGTACTGTTGAAAACAAGTGGTGAAGCCCATTGAGGCATTAAAAATTCAATAATACCTTTTTAAAATACTGAAACCTTTTATGCCCTTATATTTTTAAGGTGTAAAGTGCATTTCTTCATACTTCCTCCCCATTAGAATTAAGGTTTTCAAGGGCTAGAGTCTTGTGCTTCCTCACTTCTCATAACTCTTCGTGCTGTTATCTGACAATGAGAAGAAGTAGTAACTGTTGCTATTTTTCTTCGGTGACCCCCAAATCATGAGATAGAAAGCAGCATATGATAAGCTTCCTAAAAGGAGGGGTATGACTTAGGGACTGTCATTCAGAGGACTTCAGTGGTTGTTCTTATTCACCAGATAGCCTGCCTAGATCATCTTTAGCTCTCAGAAATACCTCCCCTGGGTGGGCAATTTATTATTCTAATGGTGTGTTTACCCCTAGACATTTAACCTTTTAATTATTAAGCTGATCTTGGACTATTCTATCTGGAAGAGACTTGAGAGGTTTAGGCAAAATAAACTTAAGCCAAAAACCTAGACAGAATTTTGTCAGAAAAACTGGAATTAGGGACCATAAAATGTAACCAATGTCTTTATTTAATCCAACATATATTTTGCATATAACCCAAGGGATGAGTAGAAAATTTCCAAAATGAAGAGTGAAAATTTGTTTGATTTTGCTTGTACAAAAAGAATTCACACCCAGTGATTCAGGAAGAAAATTGAAAACTGAGTTCATTGTGTTACAACCTTCTGAGATCTTTAAAAGAAAGAATTCAAACATCTCTAGATGGTCTATGTTCATGATAGGTAAAAGTAATAGCGATAGATTACTTTTTTAGGAATTATGTTTTTATCCAACTTTATTAGGAATTAAATTGCTTTACTCCATCAGTAGATAGTTCCAAGTACCCTGTTGAAAGAGGAGGGGAAGAAGGTACATTAGAAGCATGTAAAATACCTTCTTTCCTTGTAAATTCTGATTCTGATGGGGTAAGAAATAGTCATAACTTGGCTTCTATGCAGAATAATGAAAAAGGAAGACCTAGAGATTTTCTCTTTGAAGCTTATGTTCTAGTTCAGGAGTCAGCAAACTTTTTCTGTAAAAAACTAGATAGTAAATATTTAGGCTTTGCATGTGGCCATACTCCAATAAAAGTTTATTTACAAACATAGGCAGCCAGTTGGATTTGGCCCATGGGCCATATTTCCCAGCCTCTATTCTAGTAGGTAGAAACAGAATAAGCAGATTAGAATGTGTTAGGTAATATGTGCTTTGGGAAAAAGAAAAGTAGAGCAGAGTAATCAAATAGGGGGTACAGTGAGGTAGAAGTTGGCAGGTGGGATGGAGGGCTTACTGAGATCAAGAAGAAGAACCAGCAAAGGAGACCAAAAGGTTAATGGCTTGTGAGATGGAAAGAAAGTTAAGAGATGGTGATGTCCTGGAAATCCAATGAAGAACCATATAGTAGGTAGAAGAAGGGAACATCTGTGTCAGATGGTGCTGATGGGCCAAGTAAGAGGAATGTTGAAGTTAGACCATTGTATTTAGTTACGTGTAGGTTGTTAGTGACCTTCATAATTAGTTTTGATGGAGTAGGGTCAAGAGAGAATTGAAGGAGAAAGTGAAAACAGGTAAGTCTTTTGAGGAATTTTGTTGTAAAGGGAGCAAAGAAGTGGAGCAGTGGGGGAAGAAGTATCAAGTGAAGAGTTTAAGATAGAAGAAATAATGACATGCTTGTTTAATAGAAATCGTCCAGAAAAAAGTAGGGGGAAATGATTTGGGAAAGTAAGAGAGAATTGTTGGAGCTGTGGCTTTGAGTTGGAGAGGGGATGGAATCTGGTGTATAAGTGAAGGGATTGACTTCAGATAGGTGTGATGTTGGTACATGGATATACGTGCTATAGAGAATCTGTAGGTGTCCTCATGTGGCTTCAATTTTCTGATTAAAGAATTAACAGTATGAAAGTTGGAAGTGTCTAATTTTTAGTACCAGCATTTGAAAATCTTTGATGACTTCACTAAAATGACTTTTATTATGCCTTCTGAGGGAGTTATAAACTTAACCAAGCAAATTTGTGTAGTTTAAGGATTAAACCCTACATTATGAGATTAAATAATGATGCATGTAATGCTTGTGGCACAGCGCCTGGTATATGTAGACATTTAAGAAATGCTAACTATCCTTAGGGGATATAGAATCAGTATGCACTGAACTGGCTTACTTTATCTCTTTGGTCCCAAAAGGTACCTTGTCATAGTTTTGTTTTGTTTTGTTTTGTTTTGTTTTAATGGTATGTAAGTTAGACTTTGACAATAGTCAGTAAATATGCTACATTTAAATGATAGATCCTTTGTTGTCTTTCCTAATGCTCTTTCTACTTCACAGTGTGTTCTCTGTACAGTGACTAGTGATATATATTACTGGCTCCAGTGATCAGGGCAAGTATTGATCAGAGGCTCTGCAATGAATCCTTATTCTTGTATGTTTATTTTATCATCATACTACTATGTTAATTTCTTTGTACAGTGAAAATAAACTGTTTTTGTGTATAGCATCCTCCTATAGATTGTAAGCCCCCCAGGAGGTAGGTAATAACTCTTACACATTTCTATGAAAATGTCTCAAGTTATAAGGTTATTTGTAGAGGGTATTCAACAAATATTACCAAATCAAGTTTTCATATTTCTTTGGTTAAACTTAGATGTTCATTTAATTCTTTAGGTCTTGCTCTAATTTAGACCCAAGACCCTTGTACTATTCTGGAAATTTTTGGAGCTAAATTATATTGGGTTTAATAGTAGTTATTAGAATACCTCCAAATATAGCTGTTCCAAATAAATTCCAGAGGGTATAAATTCTAGATATAGTAGCCAGATATCACCCTTAAGCACATAGTAAGAAAAGATTAACAGCATAACATACATCTGTTAGACTGCCATAAAAACTGGTGTTGTCATCATTAAAAGAAATTTGAGAATAATACTCAACTAAACATAGCATATTGAAAATCAACATAAAATAAATTGACTTTGTTAACTACAAGAAAATAGCCTTATACCTTCACACAATGTACCAAGGAAGTATTGAGTGAAGTCAAAGAAGTGATATTCTCACCAGGTACTAGAGAATCTATTTGTAGCCAGGAACTGTTTGGGAAGAGCAAACTGAAAGAGCCATTTCATTCTATTATAGCCAGTGTGATTAAGAGAAGTGAAAGAACTATTACCTTTATAAGAAGCAACTGTGTGTGAGGCTTTAATCTTAAGGTTTAATGATAAAGAATTTGATATCTTCTAGAATTTAAGAAGTAAAACTTAGCATGCAAATGACTGAGAAATTCTAAATCTATTCAAATCTAGGTTCCTATTATATTTATCAGTTATTTCTAAAGTGTCAATATCTAACTTCATAAAAATATTTTAGATCTATGGAAAATATTGAACAAGTGATTTTTAAAAATCTGTCTTGTATTGAAACTTTACTGTTTTCTCTATTATAGGTCCAGTTGTGTACGTCTTGGATCTTGCAGATAGACTGATCTCAAAAGCCTGTCCATTTGCTGCAGCAGGAATAATGGTTGGCTCAATCTATTGGACAGCTGTGACTTATGGAGCAGTGACAGTGATGCAGGTTCACTATTTTACTCTGTTCGATGATACTACTTTTGATGTGAAGATCTGTTAGATTTCTTAGGAGTTTTAAAATTTATTATTTTGAACAAGTAATAGCATACTCCTAGTTTAAAAATAAGAAAATATATAAAAAGCTGTCTAATGAAAAGTTATATTCTGTCCTTCACTTCCCCAGGTAGCCACTATTATTAGTTTCAAATATATTCTTCCAGACTTTCTTTATGCATATGCCAGAAACAGTGTTCTCCCACACACACTTTTTTTTTTTACCCAAAAAGAAACATATTGGATCTGCATCCTCCTTCTTTTCACAAACTCAATCTTGAAGATCTTTTCATGTAAGTATGCAGAAATTTGCATAGCATTCTATGTATAGAATTACAAGTTACCAGTCTCTTGTTCATTAGATAATTAGTTGCTTCCAGTTGTTTGCTATTACAAAACAATGCTACAATCAGTAACTATGGATGAAGATTAGAGATTTAAATTTCAAGATTTAGTCCCAGGCCTTTGACTCTTCTCTCTTTGTACCTCTTCCTTAAAGATTTCCAGCTGTCATCTCTGTACTTTTTGCATTGTCTTTTACCTAACATTTCCTCAAATCCAGTTGTGTAATAGCAGCTTGACTCTTCTCCGTAAATGACTTCTTGTGACTTCACACTCAATATTATTGAAATCAAACTTTGTTTTCCTCAATTTGAAACCTAAATTTATTCCCCATTGTAATTTCTGTCTTTGATTCCTACTATTTTTTCCCACCTCCTCCATTTATAGTCTACATTCTTAGGATTACCTTTAACTTTCTACTTCATAGCTCTATATCTAGTCCACTGACCAAGTTTAAGCAGTTTCCATTTTGATAAGTTTTACTTTTATGGTTTCCTTTCTACAGTCTTTACCTCCTGACTTCTTGTCACTCCCCCATCATAACTCGGAAGGCTAAAGGAATCTCTTGATTTGTTCCTCTAACTTCATTCTGTTTAAATCCTTCCAAATGAATTTCCTAATACCTTCAACTTCTTACGTCAGGCTTGCCATCTCCTCTGCCTTCCGTATGGTTTCAAAAGCAGCACCTAGATTGCTTAAGTGTTTTATAAGTAACTCAGTAATTGTAAATGCACTTAGATTTGTAGATGATGTAAACTTGCTTTTCTTTAAATTAGAGAGTTCTCGGAAGAAAAGGGATCAAGGATTTACAGAAGCTCCTTGAATAATGTTTTTTTCAGCATCGTTTTGTTATAACATTGATGAGATACTATAGGAACTTAACTCTTGTTCATATCAGTTAGCCTGTGGTAAAATTACTTTTATTATATGTCATTTAGCTTAAAGTCACAGAACCTATTGACGATGTTAAGTGAGGACTTAACTGTATATATAATATTCTAAAAATTGCACATAACCTGTCTATGCCAGGGTCCATAGTAAGTAGCCTTTCTTGTTGCTCCATTAATAGAGTGAGACAATATTTCAAGGCTTCTTTATAAAATATTGATGATACCCCCAAAATCTGGATATAGTCTCTGGAGTGTATCACTAATAATAAACCATTTATCATGAGTGTAGTGGATAAAGATTGAGAACCACTGACTTGATAAATATCACATTTCCTTAACCTAATTTGTCATGCAGTGTCTTCCACAATATTCATTCTACTTTGAGGGCCTGTTGGGCTGTCTCCTACAACCCATCCTTGTTATTTAGTTTTTGTTTTTTTGTTCTGTTCTGTTTTTTGGGGTTTGTTTTTGTTTTTGTTTTTCCTTTGTCCTTTGTCTTATTGTCACTCTTGCTGCCTAATATTTGTGTTTCTATTCCTTTCTCTACTTATCCAAATCTAAACCCTCCTTCTAGGCTTGGTTCAGCCACTTTTCTTTCTTCAAACTTACCAGGCAGCTCCTTCCTGCTGTGATTTCTTTTTCCTCTGCATTCATGACATTTTTTATTTCTCATTGGCAGCTAATTTTAAGTGATATTTCTTATATAGATTACTAAGCTATTTAGCTTTTCCTATATTCAAGACTTACTTTTCCTTTTAGAAAATAATTTCCATGAAAGTAGAGACTACCTTATACGTATGCATTCCTGTAGCATATAGAGAGAGACTAACAAAACGCTTTCATAAATACTGATTTTTTAAATATGATTAGTTCTATCAGGTATAACAGGTTTGTTTGATTGATTATATTCTCTGCAATAATTAGTTGAACTCCAGTACTGAGTATCAGTATATCATTAGATCAAGGAGATTCAGGACGATTCATTAGGCTGAAAAGACATAGAAAATTTAGAGCAAATTATACATTATTTAATGTATAAATAAATTATATGGATGTATATTTTTTTTACAGATGAGGAAACTAAGGCCCTCTGAGACTAAGTGATTTCTCTTAAGCCCTAATTGACCATAAGAAATGGGATGGCTCTTTTTGAGGAAAAGACTTTAGACTAACACAATCTTAAAAGAATTTTGATAATTAATGGAATACTTCAACAACAGACAATTAAGGAATATAGTTTGTATCCTTTAAAAAGGGCTACCAGCTGTATCTTGATATGATTCATTCAAAAAGTTAAAACTGAGCTGAGGTCTGCATAAAATATAAAACAAATCGAAAGCTGTGATTACCAGCCTCAAGGACTATAGTCTAAGACAAGGTATACATAAATGAACAACTGGAGAACAGTTAAAGATTGTATAAACAAATGTGAAGAGAGCGTAGAAGAATACATAAACAGTATTTTAATTCAGTAAAAGTGAAAAATCATTTGAAATTATGAAAAAAGTAAGTCGTAAGCTGACCCTTGAATTATGATTTTTCATAATTTCAAATAATTTGAATTGGTAGAGGGGAAGAAATGATACAAGCAAGAAGACAAAAATGAACATGATGGTTAATGGTGACAGTAAAAAAGACCTAAAATTATGATAATATTATGTGTTACCATTTAGAAATAACCTTCATGTATACGATCTCACATGAAAAATATATGTATATTTAAGTCCAGAAATGAGAGAGATTAGCTGTGAACAGTAGGTAGTACTGTTGTGTGATTTCAGAGTACCAGGAAGACTTTTACCTACCTAAGCATATTTGTTAGAGCATGTGCCCTACTATACCATCAGCAATATTTAGAGTTTTTTTTAACACTTGACTGTTTCTTTTCCTTTCATTCTCTGACTACTCTGAAGTTCAAGTAGATCAGATTAAGGAATCAGACAAATAATTTTTTCTCATTTGTTCCCGTTTTTCCATGAACCAGCCTTAGGTTTAATCTCTGTCAGTTGTGAGGAATTTGAATGAGACCTTCCACTTATATTTGTGTTGAAAAGACAACATGGTAATTAACTTTTTTGCCCCCAGCACTGAGCTGAACACCTTTCAATTACTGATGCATTTAATCCTTGCAACAATCTTGTGATATAGATACTAACAATTATTCAGAGTTTACAGGTTCCTAGTTTACATGGCTAGTACCACACAGCAAAGAAGCATTAAGACTTCTATCCCTAATCTAGGGCTCCTTAAGTGAAACCTAGTCCCAAAGGCAGCTGGAACATTTTATCCTGGAACAGTGGAACCTTAATATCCAACCTAGTTCCACTTTTGCATCTAGTATAAAGACAACCCCCATAAGCATTGTCCATTCTTAATTACAGTGTACTTAATTATCTTAAATTCTAACTAAGAAAACCTATTAGTTCATCACTGTTCCATCCTCCCATTTAAAAATAGGGTTCTAATAGGCAGTGCTTTAAAAGATCAGGCCTTAATTAAAACTCTTAACCTTGGTGAACTGCAGGTCTAGCTGGCTATGAAGATCTAGCTTTTAGCTCTTAGCAGAAAAACAAACCTTTCTCTAAACCTACAGTTCCATAGGCATTTAATTTTATACATGGTAACAAACTCTTAGAGAAGGCATTTATTCTATAGTTCCTTTATCTCACCCTAAAATTGAAGTCTTAAAAACAATCTGCTTTTAAATCTTTTGACATTAAACCAGAATGTACATGATCATACACAAGGTTTGCTGGGTTTGTATTGACTGAACTTAAATCAGCCTCATTGTCTAATTTACCTTTTATTTATTGCCCTTGAGTCTGACTATAGTAGTAGATGGTGTAATACAGGTGTTATACTATGCTGTTTTCTTTATAGCATTTATATTTGCACTTATTTGTTTTGATTGTCTCTTACCTCTAGAAGACATCCATTTAGCTCACCATTTAATCCCCAGCGCCTAGACCTGTGTCTGGCACAAAATCAGTATTCATTTAGTTATAACTTTTAAGTGATCATAATATTAAAAATAATGATATAAAAATGGAATGTCCTACAAAAGTTATAGGTAAGGACAGTCTCTGGGCTAGTTCAGTTTTGCCACCAGTGTGGGATTAGGGTTTAAAAACTATTGTAAACCAAACTATTTCACTTTAGTGCAACTCAAATGATCACCCTTCACATGCAGGATGTGAAGTTAAGTTTCTACCTGGAGACACAGCAGAGAATCAGGTACTGATATCATGGTTTTTGACCATGAGAGAGGCTAGCGGCCTCCTGCCCTTCAATGTTAACGTCTTAGTTACATAAGTTAACCAAGTGCAAGTTTAGGCTATAGCCCTAGCTGAAATTTTGAAAGCACCCATTTTGGTCTTCTTCACATACTTTTATAAAATATTTTTACCTAGATCAAGTCTGTATTCTAGAATTTCAATTTGCCTTGACCATTCTCAGCTTGACCTGATTTCATATCTCCTTGTAGTCCACCTAAAAAAAAATCTGCTATAATAGCTGACATAAAGGGCATCTTGTTTCTGCAAAACTCCTGTTTATTTTTCCATGAGCTTACTTTTCTGAGTATATATTTTCCCTGGCAGCTATTAGTCTTCCCTGCCTTCTTTTCTCTCTTCCTACTTTTTCCCCCCTCCCTATCAAAAGTATGGGCAGGATCCTTTCTAATCCTTTCGTCCTGCCATATTCCTCAAGTGTAATCAGGAAAACTATATAGAGGCCTTTACAGTACTGTCCTTGAGTCAAGCTCTTGCCTTACTGTGTGATGCCTGCATAGGCTAAAAGCTCAGGATTCTGAAATTGCCTCCTTCCCCTTTCTTAAACTGCCTGGAATAATTCCTCAGAGAAATATGTTTAATTTGTGAGCAAATGAGACTTTTGACTAAAGGGAGATCATTTGAGACCTTTGAAAGAGAATTTTCAGGGAAATTCTCTAGTTAAAAGTAAGAAACTCACCAGCAAAATGGTGATGTTGAAAGAAGTTTGAGGCCAAGATTGATCAGCAAATGAAAAGAATTCTGCTGGGAGGGAAAGTAGGGAGATTCACAAATACAAATTAATCATGTACTTCTTGCCCTCTGAGATCTAATCCAATTGAGAAATGGCCCCAAGACCCAGAGGAAGGATTGTTTTAGCTTCATTACTTCATAAATAGGGCACCCAAGGGTTCCTGGATTGGAAAAAATGAGTGGAACCTATAACCAAAACTCCTACAGCATTATCCCAAATTTAAACCTTGGAATTGAACTTTAGGAGAGTTGGGTCTGGAGAGCAGGCATTTAGCCAGCCAGAGAGATCTCACTCTATCCCAGACATCACTGAATGAAAAAAGACCAAAGAGAAGTGGGCTTTCAGTCCATCTCCTGTTCTTGGCTGGCTATGCTTACCTGCTAGTAGGAATAGCAAGAAAACATACTCTGCTGTAAGACAAATAGGACCTAAAATTATAGCCCAATCTAACCAAATCTATAAAGAAGAATGGAAGCAAGAACCAGAAATTCTCCCCTCTATTGAAATGTAATCAATATGGGCCAACCATTTTTAAAGCTTTTGTTCCAATGTAATACAAAATTGCTTGGGAGCTTTTCTTTTTTAAGTGAGACATTACTTATAAATAAATCAAAACATAGCTTTCCAGCTTGTTTTTAAAACTTATTATTTCTGTATTCTTTTGACATTTAACATTTCCTCTTAAATGAGCTGAGCTCAAGCGTGCAACATCCTTTCATTAGATAAGAAAATGATTCTAGCAGATGCTATTTGTTTCACAGGTTGTAGGCCATAAAGAAGGTCTGGATGTTATGGAGAGAGCTGATCCTTTATTCCTTTTAATTGGACTTCCTACTATTCCTGTCATGCTGATATTAGGCAAGATGATTCGCTGGGAGGATTATGTGCTTAGACTATGGCGGAAATACTCAAATAAACTACAAATTTTGAACAGTATATTTCCAGGTAAGGCCCTGAATTGTGGTTGTAACAAGCATGCCAAATTAATTTTCTGGAAGAATCGTAGCATGCAAAGATATTTTAGCTATTCTAATTTATTAGCACTAATACTCTGCATTTTTTTCTCTAGGAATTGGTTGTCCTGTTCCTCGAATTCCAGCTGAGGCTAATCCTTTAGCAGATCATGTCTCTGCCACCCGAATTTTGTGTGGAGCCCTTGTCTTTCCTACTATTGCGACAATAGTTGGTAAACTGATGTTTAGTAGTGTTAACTCTAATTTACAAAGGACAATCTTGGTAAGATGGCTTTAATATTACTTTTTTCAAGTGACTATACAAAAGAGAATTAACTGTATATTTGTTTTAAAAAAAACAAAAACCCCAGTGGGCCTATATAAATAAACTGTGGCTTCTGTGCCTTAAGCCTGTATTTGATCCACACTGTCATCCAGTAGCAATAAAAAGGGAGGGATCCACTGCAGTACTTCTGGCCTTCTGGAACTATGTGCTATGGTGATTTCTCTTCTGGAATGAATATGCATGAATCATCACACTCATCCCTCTTGCCAACAAGAGTATGGTGTAGAGCTTCTGCTCTAGGGTCAGACTGCTGATTCAAATCCTATCACAGCTATTGCCTTGCTAAGAAAACTAAACCAAATTTCTTGACTTTTCCATGCCTGTAGATTGGAAATAGTAATGGTAACTACCTCAGGATTATTGTGAGGATTAAATGAGATAATTCGTTTGAAGTACTGGCACATAGTAAGCCCTTATGTTGTTTGATGTCCATATTGTATTTTCTATTTCCCCGCTCTGGTGGCAGCCTGCACATAGAGCCCTGGCATTCTTCTTGCTATATCAGAATGGATATAGAGCTAAGTGGAAGGAAGATTACTCAGGATAACAAGGAAGGCATCTCTGATCTCTGTTACCTGTAGTGACTCCCTGTCTCACCCCTTAAGACTTTTATTTGCAGTCATCAGAATTAGTATCAGTGCCTGTGTCTTTTGTGATCTAAGTAAACTTTTTGTTATGTTTCTCTAAATCTGCGTTATAAAAAGCTAATTTTCCTTTTTATTTTAGGGTGGAATTGCTTTTGTTGCCATAAAAGGAGCATTCAAGGTTTACTTCAAACAGCAGCAATATTTACGTCAGGCACACCGCAAAATTCTAAATTATCCAGAGCAAGAAGAAGCATAAAACTTTGACTTCTAGTTGTTCTGCAGTCCTCACATCCTTATGAGTCTGTTGTGTTGTTTTGATTCCATCATTAATTCACAGTAGTGGAGACTTGTGATAAGCTGCTGCTCTCATATTTTTAAGAAATATAATAAAGCACTTAGAGCAGGGGAAATCCTCTCAGTAATCACGGAACCTAAGGATATGATTCGTTTTCATTGTTCTGTATGTACTTCTTTTATGATAGTCATCTGAACCATTAGCATGGTAAACCTGGGCTTTGTTCATATTTTCTCCAGACAGATAGAAAGATCAAACTGTGCAAATATTGAAAAATGCACATGCTGTTTTATTCAGCTCCCTCTTTTATACATGTTCATTCATGTTCGGTGTTTTCTTAGAATCAGCTACTCAATGAAGGTACTATGAGGATTTTTCTCAGTGGTATAATTTGATTACATGTTAAAAAGGAGTATATGTTAATATGAGGAAATGTAAATTAAATTAGTTATAAATAAATAACAAACCAAAAATGTATGTAAACATTCAAATGATTATCTGAACAAATGCGATTTTGTTGTTTTTCTTAACCCATGTGATGTCCTCCAAAATGTGTAGGGTAAAATTTCACAGGGCTTCCAAATCATTTTTTCACTATTAAATTTTATTTATATAATGTTGACATCTCAGTTTATAATGTAATTTTGATTCATGCAGTTTTAATTACTCTGTGTGTGTGTATGTGTATGTGTATGTGTGAGAGAGACAGAGAGACAGAGAGACACAGACAGATCCTTCCATCACTGGAGTAAGGTTTTTAAATCCATATTTCTAGAAATTAGAGCTGCCAGTTTATAGTAGTTTCAGCACAGAGAATGATTTGCAAAAAATCAATAAAGTTATTTTACTCTTCTCTTTCATTGATCAGTTATTCAGTTATTTGCTATCACCTCCTTTTTGCCCAGGCACTGTGCAAAGTGCTATAGCATACAGTGATGAACAAGATAGACTTGGTTCCTGCTTTTATGTAGTTTACAATCTAGTTTCAACAGATAGAAAACCAGCAGTGAGAAAACCAAGGTGAGGCCTTGAGCTCTTTGTGTTTACACCAGTCAGTGAGGGGATAATTTTGAAATAAGTCGAGTAAATATTGAAGTCATTGTTTTTGGCTTAAGTCAATTTATTATTAAAAAATCCAGTACTAATGTTTTTAGATTTTAATTGCTTGTCATATTGATGAGGCTAGTATCTTAATTATCACTGTTTAACTAGTTTTATATTCATTTTTCAAAAGCAATTATTTATTTTAAGCCATTTTCAGTGGTGGTTTTTATGTTCAGCAGTCCGAATGATCTTGCAGTTATTTTCATGAATTAAAATTAAATTTTTAAAAGATAGTTCCAAAAACCCTATTTATTTTCTTGTTTCCAGTATCTAATGCATGACAATAATAAACATTTTTCCTTACTGAAGTGGCCACTTCTCTTTAGGAGTGTAGCAAATATTGATTGAGCTATGTTAGATTGCAATAATGTATGGTAACTTCAGTAATTTAAGACTGATAACTTTTTATAGTATGAATGTCTTAATTTTGAATTATAATATGAAGTTGATGTGAATGGTTATTGAACATTCAAAGTTGTAATTATTTGGGAGAAAAGAATATTTGACTGACAGTGGGCCTTATTAAGAACACTGCTACAGTTCTGAAGGGGAAATACACTGAATATATATAAAAATAACATTATATAGCTGTAACTATAAAATATATTGGCTTTTCTTTAATTTTCAGGATGAAAAGACACTAGACATTTTCTGCATAGTTATATAGAACAGCTTTTAGGCAGTCTTTACTAAAGTTATATAAGCACAGTTCCCCATTTACTACTTTATGCCCAAGATGGGGTAGTAGCTGCTTGGGTTTATTGGCATCAGGGCTTGTTAGGGCCAGAAAAACAACTTTGATCCTTTGGGGACAGGGGAGAAGGGGTTTCTAGGGCTGCAGGGAGGGAATTGCAAGTGCCTGGGGACCAAGAGTGGCCTCTACCCCTGGAATTAAACACTTGTAAATCTAAAGAGCCTTAGCTCAAGAAGTACCCTGTACCAATCTCTTCAGAAGGTGGCCTGCACCACCATGAAGCAACAAAAGAACATGAGCTAGCTGACTAACATAGGATGGGCCTGGGTTTAAATGCTAATTCTACTTTTAAGAACTTGACTTTAGCCAGTAACTCTCAGTTTTCTTCATCTCTGAAATGCAGTGCTTAACCTCAAAAAACTATTTCTAGGATTAACTGAAAAGTTAAAGGAACAGAGGCACTTTAGGCTTGAAATAGCCCCTACAGAGCAGTAGTTGTTTCTTAACTGTTAGTCTGTTCCCTACTCTAGGAGAATGGAATGAAGAACTAAAAGAGAGGCATTAAGGGACAGACTAAAGAGATGCTATAGACTTCTGGGATGGGTGGGTATTTTTTGTGTTTTCCAGTTTATTTTCACGTTGCTTTATTGTGTTATTTCTATAAACTTTAACGTTTTAAACCTCTTTTATGAAATTTAATAACTAGAATTTTCTTTGCAGAAGTTAACTTATCTCCAAAGTGGCTGAAAATATTGTTCATCATTACATGATTATCAAATGACTGTGAAAAATATAAAATTAAACATAGTGACTTAATTAGTCACTGCCTTGCTAACTGTGCTGTAATTTTTTTAAATGTCTTTTTAATATAACAGACTATCTCAATACCAGCTGGATTAGATTAATTTCTATGTTCTCTAGGTGTACTTTGTTGAACAACTACCAAAACATAATTTTGTACTTACATAATTTTTTAAAATCATAGCTATCCTGATAGTAGTTTTTAGTAAAAATAATCTGAATTTTAGAAAATTATTAGAGGAATCATCTTAATTTTATAATCAGGATAGCTTAAATTTTAAGTATGTTCTAATTTTTTTAAGGTATTTCCTCTTACCCTCAGAAACACTCCGACTATGATTAGATAAGCAGCTAGACAAATTCCGAGGGTGGTCTCGTGCCATGGAATATCTTAAAGTATATTCAAGTGGGTTGGAAGCACATTAAAAAAACAACTTGTTTCCTCCAAGATACTGAGAACTTAAGTTTCTGAAGGTTAGAATCTTCTAGAATGAGGACCTCAAAGGCCCGCCCATCCATGGGGATTGTTTGGTTCTAGGTCATGTCATTTCCCCAATCTGAGAGACAGAGTAGCAGAGGAGAAACAGCATAGTATGACAGTCATGAATGCGTATTCCTGCTGATACTTTAAATTAGTTGTAGCACAAGTTACTTTTCCTCTCAGACAAACCTTCAATTTCCTCATCAATAAAATGAAGATTATAAAATCTACCTCCTGGGTTATTGTGAGGTAACATTCTAGGACAGTTTGATATATAGAGAAACTAAATCTGCAAATTTAAGTATTGGTTGGTTTGCCTGGAACCTTTTGTTGGTCCCCTGAGATTTCAAGGTCGCCTCTTCTCTGCTACTTGCCGCTCCATACACCCATTAGAAATGGTAGAATGATGAAATATTTTGTTTAATTGCCTTCCTGGAACAAATATCCTGAGCAAAGGAAAGAGAGGAAGGATTTGCAGAATGACTGTAGAAGCTTAGGCAAGCAATAGAGGCTAGGCTATCATTCTGGTCAACCCCATGTGGACTTAAGCATCTTATTGATAACAGCCTGTCAAGGTTACTGTGTGTCAACAACATATACTACTTTACCAGGTAGTTGTTGAGCACCTATATGAGCCAGGCATTGTGCTAAGTCCTAGGGTAAAATGGGGTATAAGCCTGCTTTGAGATATTTAGAGTCTTAAAAGAGCACAAACAGACCTTCATCTTATTGTGATAGTACCACCACAAGAATGAGATCTCTAAGAATGGAATTTTTTTGTTTTGTTTTGTTTACCGTAGTCCACAAATTAACAAATTCATAGGCCACTGTGGAATACTTTGAACCCATAGAAGATGTGCCCTGCCTCTTTTTAAATTAAAGTCAACAGATGTACCCTGCTTTAATAGTGACTGTCTCTAGTTTAAAATTAGCAAGAAACAATCTATTACAGGAACTGAGAGGTAGTATGTCCATGATCTTTTAATAACACACATCAGTGTATTTATCTAAATGTATCAGTGTATTTATCAATTCAGATAATGGTACACCAAAAATAAGATATGTAAAAGTGCACAGGGTCCAGTCAGAGAGAAATTACACAAGTTATTTGAACAGGAAAAATGTAATATAAGGAACTGTTGACTGGTAGGAAGTAAATATTAAAAGAAATATTTAAAGTAGCAGGAGCAATAAAAGCAGCTACTACCTCTAGGCTGAGGGAGAGTAGACACTAAGGGAAAGAAAGCCTCTCCCTCCAAAACTTTGGAGAAATTCTGACTACCCCTGGTACTATGAGGAGTGAGAGGAACTTGACAGGGCAGGCTGAAGCTGGTCTGTAGAAGTGAGCTGGTGGTGAGAGAGAAGTGTGAGAACGTCACTAGGCGTCTTCACAGGCTGCTGGGCTCCCATGCTAAATGGTCTCAATGGGGGCTGGAACCTGGAAGGAAAGTTTCTTCCTGACACAATAGCCTTGCTGTGTCACTCTAGTGCCCTCTGTTGAATAAGCCTAATGGCAGTTGTTTAATCCTGATACATTTGATTCACAGGAAGGACCATAGTGATTTAATGCCATAACATCCAGGATGATAAATGGGCCATTTTCATAGATTCTTATTGGGCTGTAAATTGGTATGGAGGGCAATTAGACTGTATATGTCAAAATTGCAAATGCGTATACCCTTTGCCTCAGTAGTTCCAGTCTCAGGAATTTGATATACTTGCACTTGAGTCCAGCAACATATCTATAGTTATTTGTTGCAGCGGTATATGTAATAACAAGAAATTGGAATTAACCTAAATGTTAGTAGGGAATTGTTTAAATGATGTTACATCCATAATGGAATATTATGCAGCTATAAAAAATGAAAGTTGTTTACATGCTAACATGAAAATATTTCTAATGTACATTGTTAAAAGGAAAAATCAAGATGTAGAACAGTGTTTATAGTATGTTACTGCTAGTGGAAAATGAGGGATGGTGGAATTATATAAATATTTATGCCTTTACAAATCTCTAGAAAGATACATAAGAAAACTAGTTATCTCCAAGAGGTTTGGAAACTGGGAGGGTGGAGGTTGGGGGTGGGAGGGAGATTGTTTACTGTTACCTTTTATACTTTTTCCTTAACTGTAGATATATTATTTTTTAAGTAATTGAGAATTCAGTTTTCCCACTGAGGACAGAAGTGAAAATCAAATTGGGATTTCTCTCTTTTGAAGATGAAACATTTGAACTGTATGGCAATAGTTTCTCCATTCTAAAAACTGATCTTTTTTTTTTTTTTGAGAATTTTGCATTCCCTCAAGTAGATCTTCCAGCGGGTATTCAATAAATGCTTATTTAACTGAACTCGCTTCCCATAAGATTCATTTTCGATAGAAAAATTTTTAGTTTTGTCCAGCAATTTACACAAATGAGTGGATTATAAGACAAAATTATCCAGCCTGGAAAAATGGATACTAGAACTTATTAAAGCAAGAAATTAAAATATCATAAAAGTTTACTACTCATTCATTTCTCCATTCATTGAGTAAACATTTCTTGAGAACTTAGTATCTGATATTTGCTAAGCTATTGTAGTCTCCAACATTTATTACATACTATGTACCAGGCATCATTCTAGGTATGAGTATTAACTCATTTAGTCTTCATAACAACCTAAATGTTTATGATACTATAAATCAATTGTAATTTATTACAAATGAGGCAACTGAGGTACTCTGTTTTAGGGGTTTTTGTTGTTTTTGAGTAAATTACCCAAGGATACATTCCTCTGCCCTCATGGAACTCACAATCTAGTAGAGGGAACAGGAAGGAAAAAATAAATCCCAACATGAAGTGAGAAGTGCAATGACAGAAGAGATCCAAATGTAGCAAGAGCTTCCTAGACATGGATCTTGGAGAACAAATGTAAATATGACAGATGGGAAGAAAGGAACATAGCCACAGTGTCAGGAAAATTCTGAAAAAGAAGAGTGATATTGATGTACTTGCCTTATATACTCAAATATATTGCAAGCAGGCAACACTTTAAATTGTGGTACTGTCATATAAATGGACAAAACATTGGAAAGCCTAGAAGTCCAAAAGTAGACCTAAATACAAATGAGAATTGTGTATATGGAAAAGGTAGCATTTAAATCACTGAAGGAAAGACGGATTAATCAGTATATGGTGTTGGAGCAACTGGTAGCCATCTGGAAGTTTCTTTACCAAAATAAACCAGTTAGAACAAAAATTTAAGCAAAAATTATAATCATTAAAACATATATATATATATATTTTTTTTCAAGACACATACCCGATAAAGGACTTGTATCCCAAATACACAAAGTACTCTTAAAGCTCAACAGTAAGAAAAGAACCCAATTAAAAAGTGGGCAAAAGAACTGAACATGCACCTCACCAGAGAAGATACACAGATGGCAAAGAATGCATATGAAAACATGCTCTACATACATCAGTAGAGAATTGCAAATTAATATAAAAAGATACCAAAAAGGTACACACCTTTAAAATGTCTAAAATCACAAATACAATTACCAAAAGCTGGCAACAATGTGCAGCAAGAGGAACTTTCATTCATTCTGGTGGAAATGCAAAATTGTATAGATGCTCTGGAGAATAGTTTGATATTTTCTTATATAGTCTTGCCATATCAAACAATTGCACTCATAGGTATTTACTCAAATGAATTGAAAACTTATGTCCACAAAAAAACCTGTGTATACATGATTATAGCAGCTTTATTCATAATGATCAGAAACTGAAAGCAGCTGAGATAACCTTCAAGGTTAATGGGCAAACTGGTATATCCATACAGTGAATTATTATTTAGCAAAAAAAAAAAGAGCTATCAATCTACAACAAAGACAAGGAAGAACCCTAAATGCTTATGGCTAAGTAAAAGAAAACCAGACTTGAAAAGGCTATATGATTCCAACTACATGGCATTCTGGAAGAGACAAAACTATAGAGACAATTTTAAAAATCAATTGTTTCTAGGGGGTTGGGGAAAGAAGATAATGAACAGGTGAGGCACAGGATATTTAGGGCAGTGACACTATCCTATAATACCGTTCATGGTGGATACATGACATTGCACATTATTCAAAGTCCATAGAACTATATAAGGCCAAGAATAAACCTAAAGGTAAACTGTAGGCTTTAATTAGTAATAATGTATCAATACTGGTTCACTCACAATAACAAAAGTACCACAATAATGTTAATAATAGGGGAAACCAGGTGGAGACAGGTATATGGGAACAGTGTATTATCTGCTCAATATTTCCATAAATCTAAAACTTCTCAAATATAGGCTATTAAAAAATTTGAAAACTACATGAAAACATGGAAGAGTTTCATTTCATAGCTTGAAAGTTCTTTAAGAAATAAAAGATTGTAAATTCTAATTACATTTAAAAGTGTATAAAATAACATTAAGTTACAATAAATGCAAAACAAAAAGTCATAACTCATACAGAACTAATTTCCTTCATATGTCTCTTTAAATCAATAAACAAAAGATGATTAACCCAATTTTTTAAATAGTCAAAGGATGTGATCAGTTTACCAACAAAATGGCTCTGAAATATGTAAAAAGACATTTAGCCTAATTCAAAATAAGAAATATCCAAATTAAAACTATAATGAGATACAATATTACCTATCATACTAGCAAATAGTAAGAATCACTAATCATGTGCTCTGTTCCAAGTGTTGCTCAAAATTTTTATGTGTATTATCCCATATACATTCACAGCATGAGTCAATTGAAAATTTTTGCTAGTCAACTGTGTGGGTTAGGGTGTCAGCAAACTGGGACCCTCCTGTATTTCCTATTCAGCACCTCGTTTCTTGTAGATGACCCCTTCACACCTTCTGCTCCTCAAATCTTAACACCTCCTTCCCCACCTTTACTCTCCACCGATGACCTTGCTTCCTGCCTCCTACTTTGCTGAGAAATTAGAAGCAATCAGAAGAAAATCCACAAACTCCTCCAAATCTCTCGAAACTACCTCCATCTCTATCTATATCTCTATATAATATAATCTACCTCTCCTCTTACGGACAAACTATCAGTGTTCCTATCCAAGGTCACCTGTATCAGAAATCAGAAATTTTTCCTTTCTAATGAAACATACACACATAGTCTTAAAAAAATTTTTTTGGCTCGCATCCCCTTCCAGATACTGTCATATCTCTACTCTTTTTACAGCAAAGCTCCTCAGAAGAATTGTTCATGTCTCCACTTTGTCTCTTTGCATTCTATTTTTAAAGTTTTGTATTGAGATACATTTTAAATAACATCGAATTCACCATTTAAAGGTTAAAATTCAGTGATTCATACTGAGGTATCATAATAGTTTCACAGAGTTGTACAGCCATTACCACTATCTAATTCCAGAACATTTTATCCTCCCCAAAATCCCTGTACCTAACAGCGATCAGTCCCAAATTCCCCCTCCCCTAGCCCCTGGCAACCACTAATCTACTTTCTGTCTGAACTTGCCTATTCTGGACATTTCACTTAAATGGAATCATATAATATGTGGTCATTTGTGTCTGTCTTCTGTCACTTAGCATAATGTTTCCATGATTCATCCATCTTGTAGAATATTTCAGTACTTGATTCCATGTTATGGCTGAATAATATTCCATTGTATGGATATACCAAATTTTGTTTACTCATCACTCATTGATAGATATTTGGGCCCTTTCTCTCTTGAACCTATGTCAGCCATGCTTTAACCCCCCACATCCCACACATCACCAAAACTACTTTAAACAAGGTCATCAATTACCTCTTTGCTAAATCCAATAGTCAATTCTTAGTCCTAGTCCTACTTAATTTATATAAAGTAGTTGACAATGTTATAACTTCATTCTTGAAATAGTTACTTCATTTGGCTTTTGGAGTACCGCACTCCTGATTCTCCTCCCACTGCACTGGCTGCTCATTTCCAGTCTCATTTGTTGGATCTTCTTTATTCTCCAAACTCTAAGTGTTGAAGAGCCCCAGGGCTCAGTCTTTGGACTTATCCATTTATATTAAGTGAACTCCTCCAGACTCCCGACAATCTATCAGATGACCTACTATCTATAACATTCTCAAATTTATATCTCCAGCCCAAATTGCTCCCCTGAATTCCCAACTTGAGTATTTCCTATTCAATGTGTGTGTATGGATGGATGGATGGATGGATGGATGGATGGATGGATGGATGGATGGATGGATAGATAGATGATAGATAGATAGATAGATAGACAGATAGATAGATAGATAGATGGATGATAGATGAATATATATATATTCATCTAAAATTTATCCCAAGCCAAGTGGAGAGTCCCTAGATGATAAGATGCTACATGTAGAGAGAGGGGCTGGGAGAGAACAAAGAGCACAGAGGTGGCAGACATGTGAGTGATAGAGCCATCCTGGAAATGAATCCTCCAGCCCCAGCCCATCCCAGCTAATGCCATGTGGATCAGAGACAAATTACCTGGCTGAGCCATTCCTGACACAAAATTGCCAACAAAACAAAAATAGCTTGCTATGTAGCAATAAATGAGACACACAGTGACAGCTATTAGTCACTGGCATGAGACAGCTTAGGAGGTGAACTTCAGGTATTTCTGGTTCAATTGTTAACGCCCTCCCTATGGTGAAGGAGGAATGAGGGTCTTTCAGCCTAAGGCCAGTACACTTTGGAGCTGTCCAGCTTCTCTTGCTCTGATGCCCTATCCACCAGACAACTCTCTGAAGCCCTGCAGAGACCACCCTAATGGAGATGCTGCCTGCATCTTGGGTGTCCCATCTGGTCTCGATGACAACCATGGTAAACTAATAAAATGATCTCTGTCTTTCCCTGCAACTTGATCACTAGGCAAAAATGTGCCAATTATAAGGCCACAGTATGCTGGTCTGTCCATATGAGAACTGTAGTGCTGACCAAAACTTAATAAACGAACATTCTGGAATCTGCCTTCTTTTCATGGGAGCTTTTCAGTTAGTTGATCTTCAATGGACAGAGAGCATGTGTTTGAGTCTTTAGAGCAAAAGAAGAATAATTTCAACTGTTTTTTTGTTTAGATGACACATCTATGAACCAATTCCAGATGTATTTGTCTTCTATTGATTTCTACACTTTATTCTCCCCATTTAGCAGATAAGAACATGGAGGTTACGTGCCTTAAGTGCTCTCCTCTCCTCTATCTGCCTATTCTATTTGTTCATTCCTCAAGACTGTGACATCTACCGCATTTCTATAATTTTAAATTTGAGGCCATTCTTATTGTTTTAATTATATACTGGTGGGTATATAACAGTAGTATCTCATTATAGTGATGTAATTCTTAACAAAAGTTGCTAAGGTTACAAATACTGTGCTATTCCAGCCTTAGTCTGCTGCAAAAGTAGGTCAGTAAGTGGCAAAGGTTTGATGGCTTTGGCTGAATACTCAAGCAACCCCACTGTATTATCATTATTATTTGGATGGTGATCATTTAAATAAACCGTGATGGTTTCCTCACTTATATAAAGAAATCTATTCATATACATGTAATTAAAATTTTGTAGTTATATTATCAAATGAAAAAAATAGTATTTAGAGCAAATAGTACATTTATTCCACAAATAAATGAGGTGTGACTCCCCAGTACACTACAGCAACAAATGAGACAAGATTTGGCTCCTGCTCTCATGGAGCTTGAAGTCTACCTTTATGAGAAACCACTTTCTCCTAGTTAATACAGCTGTTAATTTATCTATTCGACGCGGATTTCTGAGGTTTTCAAAGCTTTGCTGTACCCTGTTTTTTTACCAGCAGCTGCTGGTTCTAGTTTGGTTGTTCATACCAGTATAATTATTTTTCAACTAATGGTCTTCTATCTCCTTCTTAAAGTAATTAATCAAAAACATGAACTTTCTGACCATCTCGTTAATCAGATCAACATCCCTCTTCTTCTGAGGTATTAATAATGGTTATTTCTTTTCAAAACTTCTCACCCAACTACCCCTAATAGCTCCCTCAAAGTTTTTTAAATTGTGGTTTAAAAAATAACATAAAATTTACCATCTTAATCCCAAAATAAGTTCTTAATGTCCTAAACTGACTTTTTTTTTTAAGTTTTCCTTCCTTCACACATTACTCAATAGTGCTACCGTTATCATTTTTACCAAATACAATTTAAACAACAATTTTACAGTTCCTCTGAGGAATCTCTAGGATGATTTTTAATCCAGTAGTTCAACTTGATTGTGAGTTAAAGTGGATTTTATAGGCTTTCCCAAGGCCTAACAATTACTTTATGAAAGCACTAGGACTAGACCCTAGCTGACGGGTCTCTTTTGCAACTTCAATAGATATAGGGTGGCTCATGGGGACATTTAGACACCCAGTGGCTCACAGGAATCCTCTGCAGTCCAAGAAGTACTGAGCTGTCACAAGGTAGAAGGGTGAAGCTCTGGTGACAAGGACCAACTTTTTTAAAGTGTTATTTGCCTAAAGCCCCAGTAAGAGGAGCTGTACTGAGTTTGGCCTGAAACTCCAGGCCCTCACTTTGATGAAAATTAGTATTTCTGGCACTGTTTACCACCTGCAGTTATTTCATGTCTGGACCTGGAAACTCATTTAAAAATTAAATTTGGTCTTTATCAAAGTAATCCATGGTTCTATTTGTAAAAGCTACATCTCCAAATCTCACTCTCCTAAGGTAGATCCTCAACAGTTTTAGCTACTTCCCTTGGTATCTACCTCCACATTTCTAAATAATATACAGCCATTTCTTGCTTCATTTTTTCCCACCATTATCTATTGACTTCTCACTTTGCTGTATAGGAATTAGCTCTCTCAAAAGAGTAATGCCTATTTTCCCTTCTGCTCATCCCCAGCATATAGTTATATCACATGATTATGACCACATAAGTTTACTGTTGAACCACATCTTGTTTTTTCTATGACCCCTTTACTTTTTGCTGTAGTTCATAATTGACTCTTTTTTTCCCCCCATGTGCCTGACCCTGTAAGAACTTATTTAAAAATTTCCCCAGATCCTATACTACCTGCCACATGCCTATCAGTAATACTTTCCATTCTTTCAAATATATTAGTTCCATTTTTTTTTTCCTAGATACTTTTCTCCTGGAGCTGTTTGCCTGCTCCAAACTGGAAGAACTTGCTACCCAGGCTTGTCACAACTGAAATACAAACGCTTCATTTCTCCTTCATGTTGATAGAGCTACCTCACTTTGCGGCCAGCTGAGGGAGCAATGAGGCAGAAATCTAGTCCATCATGGCTTTCTGAGCTGTGCATCCTGGGAGGGGCAGGCAGCCCTGGTATTGGATTTCTGGATCCTTGATCTGATATTTTCCTGTTTTTTTTATCCCTCCCTCCCCCCCCACTCCCCCAACCTCCCCCACCCCCCACCCTCCCCCACCCCCCCGTTTTTAGTGGAATACATTCTCTGGTACAAAAAAAAATTTTTTTTTTTGAAACTTTGTATGTTTTAAATGTCTTTATTCTGTTCTTACACTTAATTGAAAGAATTCTGACTTAGAAATCATTTTCCTGCAGAATTTTACAGCATTATTTTGCTTTGTTCCTAATGCTGATGTTTGAGAAAGCCAATGTCATGGAATCCTGGTCCTTTGACAGTAACCTGTGTTTCCTTTAGATGTTTTTTAGCAACTTTTCTTTATGGCCGATATTCTAAAATTTTGTGACCCTGTAATGGACACTTCGGCACTTTCAATAAGACTCGTGTTCTTCGTTCATAGGAAACTTTCTTGAATTATTCCTTGACAGTTTTTCCACATTGAGCTCTTTTTTGACCATTCCTATTAGTCAGATGTTGAATTTCCTGAATCAATGTTCTAATTTTATCTTCTCCTTTTGATGATCTAACTCTTTATCATGAGTTACCTGATTTTAACTTCCAATCCTTCTATTGCAAGTTTTAATTTGACTATTTTGAATTTCTAAGAGGTCTTCATTATTCTCTGAATTTCCCTATTCTTTTTTCCATAGCTTCCTGTCCCTGACCTTGGCTTTAGATGTAATATCTTCTCTTATCTCATCGAGAATATTAATTATAACTTTTTTAAAATGTTTTGCTCCATTCTCTGCATTGTCTTGTTTCCTCTGAGTTTTTCCCCCGAGTGCCTGGTAACCCTTGGCTGTCCTTTAATATTTAAAATTAATGCACTGAAAAGCTGACTGGAAGCTCTGTAGGGATGGATGTGAGATGCTTGTCGATTGGTGCCCTTGACTGTGTAGTGAAACGCTAGGGAGCCAACTTTTCTTTGGAGCAGGACCTCTCTGAGTTAGTATCTGTATTAGTCAGCTTCTTTCCCTTACGAATAACCACAAAATCTCAATGGCATATAGCACAAGCATTTATGTCTTGTTTCCCCCACATGTAGGCTGGGCCTCACTGAGCTTGGTTCCAAGCCTCGGGTTGGGTTGAGGTCTGCTCCACATGTCTCTCATCCTCCTTAGACCAGTGTCTACCCATGGAATAGTCTTCTCATGGTGAAAAGCAGGAGAGTAAGAGAGCAGACCGAACAAGACCCTTTCAAGTCACTACTCATTTCATGTGTGCTAACAGGGCCAAGCGATTTGCACAGTCAAACACAAAGTCAGGGGGAGAAGCAATACATTCTACTTACCATGAGGCCATACATAGCAAGAATGAGGATGTGAACTTTATTACTCAGGAATTAAGAATTGGGACCAACAATCCAATTTAATGTTCTTAGTCTTATCTCAACCCACTCAGTGTTCCCCAAAACACAGAAATACCAAGAGAGAAGTCTTTTATATCCTACCTTCTCCACTTAATATTTGGCTTTCTTTTTATATGGACAAACCTGACCCTTCCTACAGAATGCAATTACTGTCTAAAAACGTGGAGTGTAGAAATGGCCGAATTTCATATCATTTTCATCAGAGAACACTTCATACTGTCCACTTACAATTTAAGAAAGTCCCCAAAGTACCATGGATTTAAAAAACACCACGTGAACAATATATCATCTTCTTTTTATAAAAATAAATTATAACCGTATTATGTGCTGTGATAAAAATATCAAACAGAACAAAATTTTAAAAGTTAAAAGCTGCTCTGTCCCATTTCCTGATTTCCTGAATATTACGTGCCTGTTGTCGAAACTTCAGTTGATATAGAAACCAACCCTCAGTCCTATTTGCTGCAT
>NW_011888849.1:1713553-1722993 GCF_000151845.1 Pteropus vampyrus | reverse complement strand
TCTACGTAGCTACAAAGACATCTATAAGGCTTTTTAATTTTTAAAAACACTAATGAGCCTATCTGTAAAATACTTTTTTTTCACGAACGATATATCTTGGGTGTCTTTCCATGTCTATTTGTGTAGCTGCGTCTTGGCTGTTTATTAGTTCCAGAGTATTGTGTTATTGGAAATACCAGAATCTATTTACCCAATCTAGGTTGGTAGTTTTCTTTTTACACATTTGTGCAAGCGTTTCTCAAGTCTAGTGTAGTGGTCACCAGGATAGACTCTGGAGATAAATGCTTTGGTTGAAAATTCCAGTGCTAGTACTTTGTAACCTTGAGCAAGTTCCCAAACTCCTCTGTGCCTGAATTTCCCAGCTTCAAGATGGGAATAAAAACAAGTCTGCATCATATAGTGTAAGAATTAAATGACACAGAATATATAAAATGCTTAGCTCATTACTTGGCACACCTAGGTATTCATTAAATATTGGCTCTTAATTATCAATAAGATTAATAAATAGTCCCTATTATTATAGTTACCATCACTTCTCAAGAGAGCAAAACCAGGATAAATTGAGAAAATAATTTGTTAAGAAAAATTATATCATTACCATTTAACACACTTACTTAACCAGATGGGTCAATTAATGAACGTGTACCTTAGTATGAGGAGAATTTTTCATTAAGCTAGTTACATAAGAAAATCCAAACAATTTATAGTTTAAATAAGAGTGAACAGGCCTTCTGAGGCCCAGAAGGGAAGACGTTAACTGGTAATTAGAAAAATCAATTTCTTAGCTAAAAGTTTTAATAGCTTCCTTTGCTCTCTTATCCTAAGGCAGGGATACTGGGAGCTTGCAGGGTAGGAGGGGCAGCTAGAGAGCCTGGACCAGAAACAGGCATGATCTGCAGGTGCACATTGGGTTTGTCAGAAATGCAGTGTCTCGGGCTCCCACCCAGGACTCAGTGAATCAGGATCTGCGTTTCAAAACATCCTTAGGTTTGTGCATGCTGCTGTCTGAGAAGCAGTGGGCAGATCCCCTAATGAATACCTAATCTCTGATTAAATTCCCCATGGGAGAGAGGTGATTCCTCAACAGAAACTTTGGGATGTTGCTCACAGAATGAGGAAGAATGGACTCTAGGACAGCCATAAAAGGCATCCCTGAGATTCCAGCACAGGCCGGTCTCTACCAGGATGTCTCATCCTATCCACCCTCAGGACAGGTGGACAGAGAGTTTCTGTAGGCAGCAGGTTTTTTACTCTATATTGGATTTCTTGGGAGCTACTGACATCTGAGAGATCTGAGAAAGACTTCTGCTGTAACATCCTTGATCTTTTTAAATGGACTCATTTTAAAAACCTCCCCCTCCCCAACACACAACTTTTTAGACAAAGATGGAATGTTAAGCCAGCAGCTGTGTTCTTTTTTCTCAGTAGTGCCTCTGTCACAGGGACCAGCTATAGATTTATTGCTAAAGTAAAGAAATGATAGATTAAAGTTTTGAAAGGCTTTGAATCCAGGTGCCGAGGGACAAAGCAAGCAGCTGGCATTGCTGGCACAAAGGCCCTGGAGCAGAAAAAGCAAGATGTGAGCACTGGAATGGCAAAGAAGAACAGCTTCCCATTCCTTCATCTGGCAAGGGGCTTTTACGGAGGTTGGGGGACTCTTTGGAGGCTTCCTCCCCTACCTGGGCTCCTGCCCCTCTTGCTACCCAGGCCTTTCCTGCATGAGCATAGCAGATCCATGATGCTCTGTCATAGGAGTAAGGCACATAGACTGCTATCCTTGGTTCTGAACCATCTCTCTGAGTTGCAGCAGTAAGTCACAGTCTGGCTGCAAATCTCAGTCAATGGAGAAGCTCAATAAATGAACTAATTGTAAAGCCCTGTCCCCAGATATTCTGACTCAGTAGGTCTCTGCATTTAAAAAAACAAACAAACAAAAAACAAAAAACCAAGAGCTCAGATGAATCTGATAATCAGCCCATGGACTGCAGTTTAGAAATCACTCTACTAGGACATGTTTATTACTCCTAAGCCTAGGCAATGGACACCTCCTTGTTTGTTTTATATTTTTTCCTATTAGCATATATTCCTCAATCTTCTGGAAATGTACCTTAGTTCTTATTAGGAGAATCACTCCTCTCTACCATCAGGTTTGGGCAAGGCTGGTGCAGCTCCAGGCCATTCAACTTATCTCAAATTCCTGACTGCAGTTACTGTGCCAGAGGTGACCCGATATGAGCCAAGGATGGAGTTGGGAAATGTGAGATGAGGCCTTTTCTTATAATGAAGCCAATCCAGGGGCAGGCAGAACTGATGATGGAGAGACACCAAGTCCAAATGACATTGTTTAGGCCTCTGACTCAAGTAGCCCAGAATGCAGAAATTCCCCTGGACTTCTCAGATAAGATGCTTATGCATTCCCTTTATTGCTAAGCCAGTTTGGGTTGGGTTTCTGTCACTTGCAACAAAATATGACTACCATTTCTTAGGACTCTGGTGACTCTGCATTCTCTCCTAAGAATTCTCTTCTACAAATACTGAACCAAGTAAAAGAAGAAGAAGCATGGAGGAGAAGAGCTGGGGCCAGAGAGGGAACAAGAAAAAGAAGCTGAGGATGGACTAAGTAAGAATGACTTTAATTTGGACACTGTTTTCAAATAATCAGTTACCAAGGATGAAACCTCAACCACCAGTGGCCTAAAGATCACTTGACTGAAGAGCAGTCAAAAGCATAGGTGGGCCCAGGGAACCAGACAGGACCAAAGTCGACATACCACCACTAGAAGTGTCAAAGGTTGAGTGTGACCAAAGGGCTGACAGATTTTGCTTTTATTTTCTATATCAATAAAAACATTGTTACTTTTACTCTGTCCTTGATGTATTTGATTTATGCTACAGTTTCCATGGTTGACCACATGGCAGCTTTGTGTTGACATTTACATTTGTCCTCTCTGAGGAGCTGGGGCAGAGCGAACCCCTCCATCAGTACGTTAAGCTCAGTGTTGGCTCCCTCCTATGGCACTGAGAGAGGAGATGTGTGACATTCACACTCCCAGGTGTGTTAAACCCATAACAAAAAAATCAAAGGGCAAAAGGTCCCAGGCCTGGAAGAAATATCCCCCAGCAGTATAATTCTAGAACATCGTTTCTCCAAGTAAGAGGTACAGATTGGAGTAGGGAAGCATGACAGAAATGCCTGTACCCCTTCTGAGAGTATCCCTTTCTGGCTAGGGTAGGAAAAAAGTTCTAATTAGTGGATGTTGAAATGGGTTAATGTTTGCATTACAGGAGAAGGAAGAATTGCCTGGCAGAGATTCTGGGACAGAGGTAATTAGACAGGAGGCGAAGGCCCAGATGAGAGACCTCTGGGGAGATCTGAAAAGGCAGGGTAAAACATAAAAGGAAGTTATTTTTAGAGACAGAGATCGGATTGCAGCAAGCGGATCTAGGCATCTGGGAATGGTCATTAGAAGTGGCTTGAAAGCCAGTGAGTCCAAAGAAAAGAGTATTAGGAAAAAGTTATGGTGTTAGAATGACCGTCAAGAGATGTGTGATTTTTAAACTAATTCTGAGGAGTCAGATGTCCCCGAGTTATATGCAAAGTCCAGAAAAAAGATCTGTCCTTTTTTTTAGACAAAAGTTTCTCTTCTAATGTGGTGCAAAGTCATTAAATTATGAACATCATAATATATTGGCCTTTTAAAAAGTTGTAGCTGAAAGTCGAGAGGAGGGAGGGAACATGTGATGGGTTCTGTGGGCTGGTTTTTGTCTGATTCTTGGCCTGAGAAGTGGTAATAAGAGAGCTCACTTTTGATTATTTATTAAATTGTACATTAGTATTATTTGGACTTTTCTAAATATTTCACAAGAAAGCAGTAAAAAAAAAAAAAATTATCCAAGTGCTAAGAGAAATATTCTGTATCGTTGAGGGAGATGGGAACATTCTCTTGGGGGATTTTATTATATGGCCATTAGAAATAATGTCTATAAAAGCTTTTATGTGGGAAAATGTTAATGATATAGTGTTAAGTGAATAAGTAGGCTACCTATGTGTATGTACAATAATATCTATAAAAATCATAAAAAATTTGTATATGTACAGAAAAGGATTGGAAAAAATGATGCTATCAGCACACTGCTTATCCCTCTCCCTAAAATGAAGAGGAATTATTTTGGTAGGGCATTGGCTGATTCCAGTACAATAAATACATTGTGATAGTTAAGAGCATGTTTAAGGCTTTGAAGGTCCAGTCCCAATACTGCCACTTACTAGTTGAGTTCCTTAGACAAATTGCTTAACCTCTATAGAGATATTATATTAGTGTCATTTTGGAAATAGATCCTGGGCAAAATTCACAGTCTATTTAAAATCTCCCTAGCCTGCCAGCATAGTGTAGGGAGGTCTGATTTATTAGATCCACTCCACCTCAAGACTGAGAAGATTTTCTCACTCTGAACTTTTTTTCTTAGTATGAATGAGGCTGGAGATGATTATGAAGGGTTTGGAAACCCCTTGGGACCATGACTTGCTGCTGTCATCTTTGTTTTGTTTTGTTTTGTGATGATGTTGCTTGATCCTATGCGGGGAGTTGGGAGGGGTGAAGTGGGGCTCATGCCGTGACCTGTGACATTAAAATGTACCTCACTGCAGCCTTCCCACCCAGCTCCCTGTCCCGCAAGCATCAGGGCTGGCTGGCAGGGAGTAAATTCCATTGTCTTTGATCTTACCTAGGGAGACAAGCTTTGGCAATATTAGAAATCAAAACATTTCTCTGGCCAGATCGCCAGTCATATTTTGGACCAGTTTTGGACCCTCACCTTACAATTCGAGTGCCCAACAACAACTGACTATGACCCTTTCAGTCTCTTAAGTCAATACCAGAAGAGGACATTTGATTATATCATGTCTGTCAGGGCAAGGATATAATAAGTTATAAAATATTAGCTGGCCTTTTGCACCGGCTAAGTTTTCCACCCTTGGTTCAGTGAACTATTACTGGGGGTAGGTGGGTACAGCTCTGTCCTTGATGAGGTTGGTTGGGATAGGCAATGAATTCTGTCTTATGAAGAAATAATATGAGCCTCATCTGTCAAGGATTATATGACACAATTGTGGAATTGCTTTAGCAAATTGTCAAGTGTAAACTTAAGGTATTCTAATTATTGTTCAAAATTATTAGGGGACTTAAAATAGAACAAAAAAATGAGGATCAGAGACAACTTGAAGAAGCTCTCAACGGCCAGATCGGGTATACTCTGAGCAATAAAATGATGATAGTGATGGATTATTGCCCACAGTAAAATAAACATATATACGTCCATGGTCATATAAATAGTTGAATAAATTTCAGTGTTAGAAAAGGGGAAGCTCTTTCTTACAGTAGAATTTCAATTAAATGTACAAAGAAAGATTGAAATAGAAAATCACCACTTGGAAAAAAACCACAGTAATAACTGTTGCAAACAAGGATCATCAATGGATGTCAAAATTTGTAGGTAAATGTACAACAGAAACAGGATATTTACATAGTCTCAAAGTATCTCTTCACAGGATACTTAATTGCAGGGGAAAGTAGTAAATTCATAATGAAAAAATCTGACATATGCCGCCTTAACTAACTATTCAAAGTTATCATCGCTAGTAATGTGAACTATTAGCATCGTATGCCTCCTGATATAATACAATGAGAAGGACACAATTATCACTTCTCTGGTATTTTTTTTTTTAAATGCATAACCTGAATTAAACCATGAGGAAACATCATATAAACCCAAATTGAGAGACATTCTATTAATTACTGGACAGTGCTTTTCAAAAGTCTCAAGGTCATGAAAGTAAAAACAACAACAACAACAACAACAACAAAAACAAACTGAGAAACTCTCCAAGATTAGAGGAAATTATGGAGACATGAAAACTAAATGCAGTGTATGAGCCTAGATTTGATCCTCAGCCAGAAAAATATCATTAGTGAGATGACTGCAAACACTAGAATAAGATCAGTAGATTACTAATAGAATTGCGTAAATACTAATAGTATTGTATAAATACCAGCATTGTGTAAATACTGATTTCCTGGTTTTGATAATTGTCTTGTGGTTATAGATGAGTTAACTTTGGGGAAGCCGCAGAGAGGGTATACAGGAATTCTTGTACTACTTATACAATTTTATTTTTAAGCCTGAAATTATTTCAAAATTCAAAATTAACAAGCTTAAAAACTAAAATGAAACATGAATGGATCTAGAAGGCATTACGCAAAGTGAAATAAGTCAGACAGAAAAAGACAAATACCATATAATTTCACTTATATGTGGAATCTAAAGAACAATATAAACAAACAAACAAACAAAACAGAAAATAATTTATAGATACAGAGAACAAACTGATGGTTGCCAGATGAGATGGGAGTGAGGGGCTGGGTGGAAAAGGTGAAAGGGATTTAAAAATATAATTGGTAGTTACAAAATAGTCACGGAGATATAAAGTATAGCATAAGGAATACAGTCAATAAAAATAAATAAAACATGAGAGCTCATTAGTAATCATATAGAATAATCTCCAAACTATATTGAATGAAAAAAAAAGTTACCTTTTGTGTAAAAAAAAAGAGTCACACACACTCATATTCTTGAATCTACATAGAAAATATCTTGAAGAAAATGCAAAATATTAGTAATACTGAACTGGGAACCTGACAGAGCTGGGGAAAGATTCTTAATGATATACATTTTTTTTTGGTAGTTTTCAGATTAAAAAAACATCATTTATGTTGTTTCAATGAATCATGGTGATTCATTTCACCAAAGCTTACTAGGGTCAGATACGCTCTTTTTAAGACACTCACTCCTCTACCTGCCATCCCTGTCTCTCTAAGCTAAGAACGTAAACCAATGTGATTAGATTTCTTTTCAAACTCATATTCCCACGGAAACTGAAGAGCGACAGACCAAGAAAAAGGAGCAAAGAATATTTATTTATGATTATTTGAAACTCTTAGTTACCCTTTGATTTCCACTTATGTTCCATGAATGCTTTTAAAAATGCCAAATGTATAACTCAATTCTGCTATTAAAGAGCATGAGTTTTATTATAAAACTAGTTTAAAAAAAAAAACCCTTTAGTGTTAGGCAAGGTCTGGATAACTAGGACCCATACAAAGTGTAAATGCCTGTTTCCTTGTGCTTTTAAATCTTGCTGGTGGAAGTGAAGCCTTTTTGAGAGAAGTTTGACCACAGGTATTAAAAACTTTAAAACATGCAGAAATGAAATTTCCAGCTGACAGCATGAAGAGGCAGGCAAATCTTCTCTTGCAATATACAAGAATAAAACTGGATAAAATTATCAAAAATTATTAACCACTTCAAGGCTGTGGAAATCAACCGAATGCAAACAACAAATTGAAAGATGTTTATTTCTAAAGAACTGCTGGAACTTTGTGTAAGAACAAGAGCCTGCATGCAGCCTTCTTGCCTAGGACTGCTTGCGTCCCACCACCCGGCTTGGTACGTGTGGTCATTTTACCAGGGCGGGACAGGAATTGAAAACCAGCACGGCTGAAAATAGGGGCAAACTCGATTTGAAATGGAGAGTGAAAAGTCCATGCTTGATAGCATTGTAAGTCAAAGCAGTAAGCTCAGTAGAAGACGAACATAGAAAACACTCAGCCCTGCGGCTGTGGTGAGTGATGTATCAGCCAGAGATGTAATAGGAAGACTGGAAATTACAGAGCAATAGAAAGTCTACATAAGCTCTCTGCATGTCTCTGGATGACTGGGAAATGACACTTATGTTCAGGGAAACACAAGAGGGCCCAGAGAAATGTAAAAGCCAAGGCAAACTTGAAAACTCTTTGGACTTTGAAGGCCCTCCCCACCCCACATGCAGACCAATCAGTGAAGGATGTGAAAGTGGTTTGGACTCAAGGATGTTTAAACACAACTTCTGTCTGAATCAATGGCTAATTATTAAGCTATGTAGATACAGGGGTTCCATTAGGAAGTTAGGCTAAATATAAGAATGAAAAATAAGAATTAAAAAAACTGAGCATAGACATTGGCTCCTAAATACTATGAGGAAGATAGATTCTGCAGATTAAGTCCAGACAAGTTATTAAGACCAAACCAAACAAACCAAACCAAGAAACAAACTAAAAGAAGCCCTCAGGAAAAAAAAAATCAGAATCTCTAAGTCCTATATTATTTTAAATGTTCTTCAGCTTTTAACAAAAAATTATGAAATATACAAAGAAATAGGAAAGTGTGGTCCACAAGAGAAAAAAAAGCTTCCAATAGAAACTAACTCTGAATGAGCCCAGGTATGGGTTTTAGTAGATAAAGATTTCGAAGCAACTATTTTAAATGTGCTTAAAGAATGAAAGGAAACCATTTAAAGAATAAGAGGAAAATATGATAACGATAATTCAGTAAATAGAGCATCTCAATAAAAAAAATATTACTTAGACTAAAATAAATGAAAATTCTACAGTTCAAAAGTAAAATAACCAAAATGAAAAATTCACTAGATAGACTCAACAGCAGATTTGAGAGGGCAAAAGGAAGTATTGGTGAATCTGGAGATAGATCATTCAATAGAAACTATCCCATCTGATGAACGAGGAGGAAAAAAACAAGGAGAAAAATGAATAGAGCCTCGAAGACTTGTGGAGCAACATTAAGCAAACCAACTTACGTGTAATGATAGTCCTAGAAAGAGAGGAAAGAGACAACAAATATTTGAAGAAATAATGGCCAAAAATGTTTCAAATTTTATGAAAAGCTCAACAATCCCCAAGATAAACACCAAAAAAGCCATACCTAGACACATCATAGTCAAATTGCTAAGAGCCAAAACAGAGAAAATGTTGCAAGTAGCAAGAAAAAATGACTTATTATATACAGAGAAACCACAATATAATTAATAATTGACATCATCAGAAACAACAGAGGCCAACAGGCAGTGAAATGGCATATTTAATGTTCTAAAAAAAAAGTCAACGAATAATTATAGATTCAGCAAAACCACCCTTTGAAAATGAAGACAAAAGAAAGACATTTCCAAATAAACAAAACCTGAGAGATTTTGTTGCTAGTAGACCTGCCTTTGAAGACATACTAAAGGAAGTCCTTCAGGCTGACAGGAAATGACACAGATGGGAACTTGAATCCACAAGAAGAAATGAAGAGCCCCCAAAATGTTAAATATATGGACAAATTTAAAAGTGTATAAATACAAATATCGTTTTCTTAATTTCTTTTAAAAATATGATTGTATAATAAAAATCATTGGATTGTATGCTTCAAATATATGAACTTTATGGGTATAAGTTATATCTCAACAAAACTGTTTAAGAAATATAAAAATGCATAAATCAAAAATTCTAATACTGTATTTTTGGATTCATAATGTATACATGATATAATATACATGATAATAATAGTAC